>NC_071124.1:1430000-1730000 GCF_024256425.1 Clarias gariepinus
TCCAAACATGACTTGTTTTTTCCCTCTTCGTTTGTCCCCTTAGAGACTCTGTAGTAGGTTTTCTCAGTTGAATATGAAAAAAAGATACCGCTTATTATCAACGCGGGAATGAATGGCGCATTGTCCAAGTGCAAGTTGATCTTGGAGCTAAACTATTTGCTTTGGGTGAAAGCGCCATCTAGCGATCATTGTGTGTCAGCAGCAGCTTCCCATTCAAAACAATAGGCGGTCAAATGACCGCTGAACCGCGCTTTTAGTAGGTGACACTGGCGCGGCGCTTCTAGTGTTAATATCAGATCTATGAGGAAGAGAGCAAGAGAGTAGAAATAACTCCTTTATATATAAAATAATTCTAACAATCAATGTGTAGGGGGAGAGAAGTTCGCTTATCCTTTCTGAAGTCCACCACCATCTCTTTGGTCTTTTTTACATTGATGCAGAGGTTATTTCCCCTACACCACTGTACCAGTTGTTCTACCTCCTCTCTGTGATAGGATTCATCATTGTCAGTGATGGTCCCACTACTGCTGTGTCATCTGCGAATTTAACTATATGACAGCTGGAGTGTCTCGCTATGCAGTCATACGTCAACAGAGTGAACAGGAGGGGGCTCAGCACACAACCTTGAGGCAAGCCTGTGCTGATGGTGCTGGTGGAGGAGATGGTGTCATGGATCCTGACAGTTTGAGATCCGTTGGTCAGGAAGTCTAGGACCCAGTTCCCTACTGAAGGGCTTAAGCCAAGAGAGGAAAGCTTTAGAATTAATGTCTATGGAGAGATGGTGTTGAAGGCAGAGAAAAAGTCCAGGAAAAACAGGTGGACGTAGGAATTCTTATTCTCCAGGTGTGTAAGGGCTGTATGGATCACTGATGAGATGGCGTCATCTGCAGAGTGATTTGTCTTGTACGCATACTGATGGGGGTCTACAGTGCCATCGATGGAGGCTTTGATGTGAGTCATGACCAGCCTTTCAAAGCACTTCATGACTACCGGGGTTAGAGCTATGGGGCGGTAATCATTGACAAGTCACTGTTGAACACTTTGAGACTGGAACAATGGTAGCAGTCTTCAGGCAGGTAGGAACAGTCGCAGTTGACAAAGAGGTGTTAAATATGTCAGTTAACACTTCTGACAGCTGGTGAGCACAGTCCTTAAGTACCCTTCCTGGTATGGTATCAGGGGCTGCAGCTTTGCGGGGGTTAACTCTTTTTAGAATCCTCTCCACGTCGGCTGTTGTTACTTTAAGGGGCGTGTCATCAGGAAGTGATGGGAGCTTGGTACAGGGAGGAGGGTTGTCATGTTCCTCGAAGCGAGCATAGAATGAGTTTAGTATATCAGGCAGGGAGGGGTCCCTAGGGCATTGTGCATCTTTGGTGTTGTAGTGTGTGATGCACTTAATGCCCTTCCACATACTTTGCGGATCGCCGGACGTAAGGTGACCCTGGATTTTTTGGGCGTATGTGGATTTAGCCCTCCCAATGCCTGCCATCAGTTGTTTCCTCGCCAACTTTAGCGCTGATGCATCACCTGCCCTAAATGCAGCATCCCTAGCTTTCAGCAGAGCCTTTACTTCAGCATTCAGCCAGGGCTTCTGATTCTGTACACTGCAAGATGCAGGGGAAGAGCCCTTTGCATTATTAAGGACTTCACCTACCCTGCACATGCTCTATTTCAACCTCTTCCCTCGGGCAGAAGGCTAAGGAGCCTTCAGTGCAAGACCACCAGGCTCAAAAACAGCTTTTACCCTGAAGCAATTAGACTGCTGAACTCTAGCCGTGCTCTGTAGGTCCTCTCCCATTAAACACAATCAAACTTTTAGTGTAATATATAACTCTATGGTGCAATACATTTATATATATCCCTATAATGTGCAATACAGCCTCTGAAAATGTGTAATACACTATGTTTAGTTTATGTTTAATTTCCTGCGTAATATATCTCTGACTGCTCTTATTTATATTCATGTATATACATATTTACACCCTCATATTTATACTACTATGCTATCTCTGTGGCTTAAACGGGACCTGGGTCCTAATTTCGTACCAGAACATGGAAGTGTGCTGGCATGACAAAGCTCCTTAAATCCTTGAATCCTTAAAAATAAATACGTTAGAAAATAAGATTAACTAGTGAAATGAGAACAAAATATCAATATAACAGATATAGAAATATAGAAAAGAAAATAGAAATAGGAATTTGTCAAACCAGAAATTTAGAAGTTTGAAATGGCTCTGGTGTGCAAATATGCATTCGTAAGTGTCTTATTTAAAGTGATTTGTGCAGTGGTTCGTAGATGAAAATATGAAAATATAAAAATAAAAATATAAAATATATATATATATATATATATATATGTAGTGCAAAGTGTGCATGAAAGTGTCCAAAGTGGCCATGGATACCCATTCAGTGTTGGATGTTGCAAAAAAACAGTATTAGTCCTGTGTTGTGCTGTGGTTGAGAGACCTTATCGCCAGCGGGAAGAAGCTCCTTCTCATTCTCTCTGTGTTGGCCTACAGGGAGCGGAAGTGCTTTCCAGACTGCAACAGAGAGAACAGTCTAGTGTTGGAATGGCTGACGTCCTTCACTATCTTCCTGGCCTTGGTCCAGCACCGCTTGCTGTAGATTGAGTGCAGGTCAGGGAGCTCGGTGCGGATGATGCGCTCAGCTGAACGCACCACCCTCCGTAGAACTCGTCTGTATGGTGCTGTTTCCAAACCAGGTTGTGATGTTTCCCGTCAGGATGCTCTCTATGGTGCAGAAGTAGAAATTCCCAAGCACCTTAGAGGGCAGTCTGAAGTCTTTCAAGCGTCTTAGGTGGTAGAGACGCTGCCGGGCCTTTTTCACCAAGGTGTTGATGTGACAGGCCCATGAAAGGTCCTGCATGATGTGAACACCGAGGTATCGAAAACTGTCCACTCTCTCCACTGGGCTTCTGTTGACGACGGGGATCTGGTAGTTCCTCCCCTGCTTTGTACAATAGTCCACTATCAGCTCCTTTGTCTTGCTGATGTTCAGGAGGAGGTTGTCCTCTGGCACCATTTCTCTAGATTTCCAATCTCCTCTAGGTAGGCAGACTCATCGTTGTTGGTAATCAGGCCCACTACGACAGTTTTGTCAGCAAACTTGATGACGGCGATGGAGCTGGTAGTGGCCACGCAGTCATAGGTGTACAAAGAGTACAGCAGGGGGCTCAGAACACACCCCTGGGGGGCTCCAGTGCTGAGAGTGATGGAGGCTGAGACATGTCCGCCCATCTTTACTGCCTGTGGTCTGCCAGTTAGGAAATTGGAGATCCACTGACACATAGATGAGCTGAGTCCCAGGTGCTCCAGCTTGGTGGTGAGTGTGGAGGGAATTATGGTATTAAATGCAGAGCTGTAGTCGATGGAGAGCATTTTCACATAATTCCCCCCCCCGAGTGTCCAGGTGAGTAAGTGATGTGTGAAGGAGATGTGAGATTGCATCGTCTGTGGAACGGTTTGGGCGGTATGCGAACTGTAGTGGGTCCAGTGTGTCTGGTAATGAAGCACTTCATCATTACTGCGGTGAGGGCTACAGGGCGATAGTCATTGAGAGAAGCATGATGAGGTTTCTTCCGGAAAGGAACAATGATGGACTCTTTAAAGCATGTGGGGATCACCGACTGAGATAAAGAGATGTTAAATATCTCAGTGAACACAGGTGCTAGCTGGTCTGCGCAGGCTCTGAGAATATGACCTGAGATGCCGTCTGGTCCTGCTGCTTTCATGGTGTTTACTCTCTTGAAGGCTCTCCTCACGTCATGCTCAGTGATGATGAACGCGCTTTTGGTGTTGACAGTGTCTTCCGGTGTTGTCAGCGCCACTAGCATTAGCATCGCTAGCGTCTTTAGCTACAGCCTCGAAGCGAGCATAGAAAGTGTTCAGCTCGTCTGCCAGAGTCACATCCGCGTTCGTCATACCGGTTGTTGGTGCTTTATAGTCCGTTATTGTTCTTAGTTCTTGCCACAGGCTTCTAGAGTCACTCTGTTGGAGTTGTGACTCTAGTTTCCTCCCGTAGTGCTGCTTCGCCTCTTTCACCGCCTTCCGGACGTTATATGACGCAGCCTTAAAACATTGGCACATTCCTTAACAGCACACATTACGTCTGTGAACAGCTTCAGGATGGACGCAGGCCAAAAAAGTAACCCAGTCTGTATATAAAAACTGACTTACCTACTAAATAAACTACAAAAAAAAATACAAGAATTCTACCCTGACTTCCTAAACCAAAAACAATGAATAAATTCCCTCTCCACAAAATAAACAGCAGTCACGCACCTTCTGGTGTATGCACAACATATACAGCATGGTTATATACAGTGGCATTATCTACAAATGCTAACAGCATGATTATATACACTAACAGTGGATTAACCAAACCAAAAGACAAAGCAATAATTAAAATCAATAGTCAAAATCGACACAAGATGAGAATATCACAATCTCCTACACTTACTCACTCACTCACTCACTCACACACACTCTTTCTCTCTCTCTCTCTTCACCAACACCTGGCATACACGCCTCCACCATCTTGCGATTCTTTCCAGTTTATAAATGTTTAATGTTTGATGAAGTTACTCTCAGGGCAGAAGCAACTGTGTGTAAGATAAGGTGACTACCAGCATAGCGGTAGTCGGAGAATATGGAGTGGAGTTTGGAATGGCGCGACCTGGAAACATAATACACACACACACAACAGAGCACAGCAACAAGCACACATACAAAACACAATCAATGAACATCTTGTAACATCAAAACCATGGTCCAAGTACCAGCGCTCCTGTCCTGTCAGAATTAAGTACAATGAAACCTCGGATTGCAAGTAATTCAATTCAATTTTTACTTGTATGGCGCTTTTAGCAATTTTCATTGCCGCAAAGCAGCTTTACACAATCAAAAGAATTATTTAAGTTTGTATGAAATGTGAATTTGTATGAATCAAAATGGTCAATTTGTCCCTGGTGAGCAAGCCGAGGGCAACAGTGGCAAGGAAAAACTCCCTGAGATGGTAATAGGAAGAAACCTTGAGAGTAACCAGACTTAACAGGGAACCCATCCTCATTTGGGTGAAACAGAAAGCAGTAAATGATCTGCATTTATACAGTGTGTTAGGTGGCAGGCAGTTCAGCTATAATAGCTGATGTTAATTGATGTTAATATGGAGTCCTGGTAGTTATTGAAGACCCAGGTAGACTTGTAGGACGTTCCAGTCCTGAACTATCGAACTGTCAAGTCCCCAAAGAAACAGTTGCCAACACCAGTCAAGGCCAGAATAATTTTCTAGGTAGAGAGAATCATCCCCAGACACCAGACGCATCCCAGAGAGACACATGGGGCATCCATGTGACGAGATCTTCAACCAGAAGCGGGGCACCAAGATGGGTCAGACAGGTCTGAAGGGCAGAGGGAGTCTGGATCACTGGCAGCTCGGGAACGACATGTGTAGCTCAACAGAGAGAGAGAAAGAGTGAAAGGAGGAGACAGGAGGAGAGAGGAAAGAGAAAGAGGGGGAGAAAGAGAAGAAGAGGAGAGATGGCAGTTAGGTATGGTCACAGTCACACAATGTATAATATGAATGTATATTAACTGTAGAGTGCAAGCAGAGACTCCGGCAGGACTAACTATGACAGCATAACTAAAAGGGAGAGCCAGAAGAAAACACAAACATGAGGGCTTCTTGAGATGTAAAGCAAACAATCACCTCACCGTCAACAAACCTGAGTGATCAATGAGAGTGAGGAAGACAGCCTCCAAACATACCAGTTCACCATAATACTCTACGTCCATGAGTCCCCCAGATCTGCTCCTTTGCCTAAGGCAAATCTATTTATAAAAATGCTTGGCTAAATAAATAGGTTTTTAGCCTGGACTTAAACACTGAGACTGTAGTTTGAACACTATTTGGAAGGCTATTCCATAATTTTGGGGCTTTGTAAGAAAAAGCTTTGCCCCCAGCTGTATTTTTCATAATACGCGGTACTGACAAGCAGCCTGCATCCTTTGATCGAAGTAGGCGTGGCGGTTTGTAAGACACTAGCAGTTCGCCCAGGTACTGCGGCGCAAGACCATTTAATGCTTTATATGTCAAGAGTAGTATTTTAAAATCAATGCGAAATTTCACCGAGAGCCAATGCAGTGAAGATAAGATAGGGGTGATGTGCTCATATCTTCTGGTTCTAGTGAGGACTCTTGCTGCTGCATTCTGGACTAGCTGGACTGTTCACAACTGAGCCAACGGTTTTTCTCTCTCTTGCGTTTTATGGCCTATTTATTTCATAATGCGACTTTTCAGCAGAATGAGTCATTCTGTCAATCAGCGCCAGTGGGTTGGACCTGCGCGCCTATTGGCTGATTCTATAACATTGATTAGTTTTCCTGGATACCTGCTTTGCGGCCCGCCGCTACAGCTAGCAATAACGTGCTAGGCAGTGGCAGAATGGCCGTCTGGAGCATCGGGCGGTCTCCCGGTGGGCTGCTGGTCAATGTGGCCGGCTCAGTCAGTACGTAAATTTGTCGAAAAAAATGACGAAAATTATAATATTGCATCTCTTTTTTATGCAGACAGATGAATGCGTTAATCGTACGGGCGCCGTCAATAAAGATTGCTAAAACTATGTTGTATATCACATCATGTATGTACAGTATATTGCCCTTTATGAGTTGCTGCGCGTGAGGAGGTGTGTGTGCGCGTGAGGAGGAGAGAACAGAGCAGGAGCTCAGCCGTGCTGCTCCCCACCGAAACGCCCTATTGTTTTACCCTTTTCTTTACTTTTACTGTATGTTTGGTATTATAATTTTGTGATGCTGATAAAGTTTTTGTGCTGAACGCTATTGTTGGCTCTGAGCTCTTTTTTCCCGGCTATCCGGCTCAAAGCGGCACAGTTTGTGTGCATGTGAATGTATTGTAATCCTATTCCATACATGTTCTGAAACCACGCCCCCTTTCACTTTTAATTTTCAGAGGAAGAGATATGGATCCTTTCTCAATATAGCAAAGAATAAATAATTGCCATGGATGAAAATTGAAAAAAAAAAGAGAAGGTTGAGCTGAAAATTTATGCGACATGAAAAAAAAGCTTTAAAAGCAGATTCTGTGAAATTCTTTAAATTCTTTAAAGTGAAAATCAACTAAACAGAAAAACTGGAATAAAATCAGAGGCAGCATTAGCTCAGGCTAGTAAACTAGTTACTCATTTTAATTAATATTGTAGACAATATTAATTAAAAATAAGGCTGAGAAAATATTATTATGAAATAATATTGACTACAATAATAATTACTAGCATGAGCTGATGCTGCTACTGATTTTATTCCAGATTACCTGTTCAGTGTGATTGGCATCATTTTCACTCTGGTAGATCAGGGGAGAGGTGTTGGTTATCATCAGCAGGCACTGGTTCATCATCACTGACCTGCTGCACTTGCAGCTTACACTGATTGGTGTATACTTGCTTGCTGATACACTGAGTGGTGTATCTTTTTCAAGTTTCAAGTTCAAGTTTCAAGTTTATTTTGTCACATGCACAATCATACAGAGTACAATATGCAGCGAAATTATTTTTGCGACCACAGAGTCGCGACGTCAGCCACCTAGGGTGCCATCATAGAAAATAAGGAATAAGATACATTAGGATAACGAGGGTAAAAAATCCCCTCCCAGACTGTCCTTCGAAAAGGGCAGTGTGCGATCAGGGGTACAAAAAATACCTCAGCAACAAGCACAGAAAAACATGTAATCACAAGACATAAACATTGCAACGATTAGGGGACAGGGGATAGGAAATGTCCAATGTAGGCAAACAGCTCCAGTCCCTGCAGCTAAAGAGCGCTGGTCCCGATTCCGCCTGCCCACACTGAAGGGAATAAGCACACGAAGGCGTTGGATATGGGGAAGGTAGAGTGTCTATCTGTAGCTGTTCTGTGAGTGCGTGAGTGCGTGCGTGTCAGTTTGTAAGCCTGTAACATCCCGTAATAGTCTGCGCCAGGTGTCCTTGAAGGGGGGGGGAGTAGGATTCCAGAGCGTCTCGTTATCTTGGTCTCGTTATCTTGGTCTCGTTATCTTGGTCTCGTTATCTTGGTCTCGTTATCTTCGTCTCGTTATCTTCGTCTCGTTATCTTGATCTTACACTGACTGCAACATGATGATCCTCCCTGACCTGCTAAAATATTGTCTTTATAGTTTTATATGTTGTTTGTCTTAATGTTCTTTCCTTTGTTTTACAAATATGACCCAATATACACTAATGTTCAAAGGTTTGGGGTCAAATTTCTTTGTTTTTGTTTAGTGATTTATTTTCTACATTCTACAACAATACTGGGGATTTTAAAACTATAAATAATACATATGGAATTAGGTAATTACGTAACAACAACAAAAACAACAGTTAGTTGTTATTTTAAGACACAGAGTTTAGCCTTTCTGTAATAGTTCTTACTCAGGATGTTCTTGATCCTTTAAAGGATCCTCTAAGGATCCTTTAAAGGATTCCTTTAAAGAAGGTACTGAGGATCAGTGGTGGAAGTCTCAAGTCTCATTTATTTATATAGCCCTTTATGCTACTACATAGACCAAAGGACTGAACATCCAAGAAATTATAAAATATAATAAAATAAAATAAAATACATACAGTAACATACATAACATACAATGGCAAAGTCAAGAATTAAAAGCGACAGAGTACAAATACGTTTTAACAGGAGATTTAAAAATGTCAACTGAGGATGCAGATCTAACATCAGGGGGGAGCGCATTCCACAGTCTAGGACCAACAACTGAAAAGGCTCGATCTCCTTTTGTTTTAAGGCGAGTTCTCGGTACCAACAACTGAAAACAATTGGAATACCTTTGTGCTCTACAAGAGTACAAGAGTATACGCACCAAATCCTTAATATATTCCGGGGCCAACTCATGAAAAGCTTTATAAACGTACAACAACACCTTGTACTGGATTCGATGTTTCACAGGAAGCCAATGAAGCCTTCCTAGAACCGGAGTAATTTGCTCCCTTTTCTTGACACCAGTAAGGAGCCTCGCTGCAGCATTTTGAACCATCTGCAGCTTCGAAATAAGTGATTGACTGATACCTACATAAAGAGCATTACAATAATCAAAACGAGAAGAGATGAATGCATGAATTACTTTTTCTAAGTCGGGAACAGACAGAAAAGACTTCATTTTCACAATAGTCCTTAACTGGTATTAGCAATTTTTTACCACATTTTTGACCTGATGATGGAACATAAGAGCATAGTCAAAAATTACACCTAAATTTCTTATTTTGGGTTGAACATATGTTTCCCAAGAGCCAAGAAAATCAGTTAAATTCTTGTCATCATTGTTCATCCCGAAAACCAGAACTTCCGATTTGCTAGCATTTAACTTCAGGCAGATTTGCTCTAACCAGCTGATCACCTCCTTTAGACAAAGTACCAGGGATTGATTAGGGCTTGAAGCTCCAGCACTGATCGGTAAATAGATCTGAAAGTCGTCTGCGTATAAATGATATGAAATACCGTTTTTTACCGAAGCTGGGCCTTCCTCAGCCTTCTTAGAAACTAAACACGTTTTTGGGCTTTCTTGTGCAGAGAGCTGGTGTTGAGGTGAGGTTCTCCTCCATGTGGACACCCAGGAATTTTGTGCTCTTGATGATCTCCACAGAACAGTCATTGATGCTCAACGGAGACTGAACACTCACTGTCCTCCTGAAGTCAACAACCATCTATTTTGTCTTTTGTCAATGTTTAGAGACAGGTTGTTGTCTTTACACCAGTCCGTTAGCTTCTGCACTTCCTCTCACGGTCGTGTCGTGTCATCAGCAAACTTAATGATATAATTGAAACTGTGTGTCCAGTACACAATTATGAGTCAGCAGCGTGAATTCAATTAAATTTTTCAATTCAATTTTATTTATTTAGCGCTTTTAACAATGGTCATTGTCTCAAAGCAGCTTCACAAAAAATTTAAGAATTTTTTTTTTTTTGTTTTTAGAAAAGAAAAGAAAATATTTGGAAGTGTGTATGCGTGAGAAAAATGTGTCTAGATAATAATGAAATAAATAAATGATGAATGAAATGTCTCTGACGAGCAAGCCAAGGGTGACGGCGACAGTGGCAAGGAAAAACTCCCTGAGATGGCAATAGGAAGAAACCTTGAGAGGAACCAGACTCAACAGGGAACCCATCCTCATCTGGGTGATAACAGATAGAAATAACATCATGTATGTTGTGCAGGTGAAAGTTCAATATAACAGAAGTTGTGTAGATTAACATGAAGTCCAGTTCAGCACAGGGAGTCAGTAGGTGCAGAGGGCAGATGGTGTCTGGATCACTGGAAGCACAGGTGCAGGATGGTAGCTCCAGCCATCATGAAGCAGAATCCAGCTGGAGCTGGTCCTTTTCTAGATGCCTTAGAAACCTCGCAGGGTTGGCCTTTGTCTACTAAAGCTGGCACAATCTCCAGATGCCTCGGGATGGGTAGAAAAATACAGAAAAGATGGAGAGAATTAGCGTAGTTGCCATTCAGGATAGGTGTACTGGAGTATGAGGTTATGGGATGAATTACGCGTATGCCAGATTAAAGAGATGCGTCTTGAGTCTACTTTTGAATTGGGAAACCGTGTCTGCTCCCCAAACACTGTCTGGAAGGCTATTCCAAAGCTTTGGAGCTAAATATGAAAATGCCCTGCCCCCTTTTGTAGATTTTAAAATTCTGGGAATTACCAGAAGTCCGAAGTTTTGTGATCTTAAGGAACGTGGTGGATTATAGCGTATCAGAAGACTGGTTAGGTATGTGGGAGCTAAGCCATTTAAAGCCTTGTATGTAAGTAGTACTATTTTGTAATTAATTCTAAATTGAACAGGTAGCCAGTGCAGGGATGATAATATAGGTGTTATATGATCATATTTTCTGGATCTAGTAAGAACCCTGGCGGCTGCATTTTGGACTAACTGTAGCTTGTTTATTGAGGATGCAGGACAACCACCTAGTAATGCATTACAATAGTCCAGTCTAGAGGTCATGAATGCATGAACTAGCTTTTCTGCATCAGATACGGATAGGATACTCCTAAGTTTGGCAATATTTCTAAGATGAAAAAAGGCTGTTTTTGAGATATTGGAAATATGATTTTCAAAAGACAAGTTACTGTCTAATATTACGCCCAGGTCTTTTACTGTTGAGCTGGTAGTAACAGTACATCCTTCTAAACGCAGGCTGAATTGTGAAAGCTGTTGTGTGCTGGTTTTTGGGCCAATGAGCAATATCTCTGTCTTATCTGAATTTAGTAAAAGAAAGTTATTGGTCATCCAATCTTTTATGTCCTGGACACACTCGGTTAATCTAGACAACTTGGGTATTTCATCTGGTTTTGTTGAGATGTATAATTGGGTATCATCAGCATAACAATGGAAACTAATCCCATGCCTTCTAATGATGTTTCCCAGGGGAAGCATGTAAATTGAGAACAGGAGAGGTCCTAAAACTGACCCTTGTGGGACCCCATATTTCACTGGCATTACATCAGACGGTACTCCATTTAGATCTACAAAATGGTATCGATCAGACAGGTATGATCTAAACCATTTTAATGCCTGCCCCTGAATACCTATATGATTTTGTAGGCGATCTATGAGAATATTATGATCTATAGTGTCGAATGCAGCACTAAGATCAAGTAAGACTAGTATTGAGATGCAGCCTTGGTCTGAAGCTAAAAACAAGTCGTTCGCAATCTTAACTAGTGCAGTTTCTGTACTATGATGGGGCCTGAAACCTGACTGAAATTCTTCTAGGATGTTGTTTTTCTGCAAGAATGTGCATATTTGAGCTGATACTACTTTTTCTAATATTTTTGATATGAACGGAAGGTTTGAAATCGGTCTGTAATTTGTTTCATTCGCGTCCAAATTGGATTTTTTAAGGAGGGGCTTAATAACTGCCAGCTTCAAAGGTTTAGGGACGTGACCTAGATATAATGAAGAATTATTAATGTTTAGAAGTGGCTCTCAAACTGTAAGCATCACTTCTTTTAAAAATCTGGTTGGTATTGGGTCTAACAGGCACGTTGTTGATTTAGCTGAGGTGATAAGTTTATACAACTCTTCCTGTCCTATACCTGTAAAGCACTGAAAATCTAAATGTGAAGCTCTAGGCTGAACTAGATCATGAGATGCTATTAGAGGTTGAACCTCTGTTATTTTCTTCCTTATGCTATTGATTTTTTCATTAAAGAAGTCCATAAAATCTTCACTACTAAAATGTTGTGGAGTACTCTCTGCAGGCATCTCTGCAAGAACTTGGGATTGTTTTGGTTTCTTGCTATCAGTTGGCTAAGATGCTGCACACACTGTCTTAAAACGCAATTCGAAAAACTTCTAATTTAGTTTTTCTCCATTTTCGCTCAAGGTTACGGGTTGCTCTCTTTAGGGCGCGAGTATGACTATTGTACCAAGGAGCAAGTGTTTTATCTCTGACTTTTTTTTTATCTGATGGGAGCAACAGTGTCTAATGTACTGGTAAAAATAGTACCCATGCTGCTAGTCACTTCATCTAGATCGTCTGCATTTAGGGGTCTAATAAGAATTTGGGACAGATCCGGCAGATTACTTGTGAATCTGTCTTTAGTAGCCGGATTCATATTTCTAACAAATCGATAACGTGGGGAAACACAGCTAATCTGTTCTACGGGTGGAGTATATATCAGGAGGTGATGATCTGTGATATCATCACTTTGAGGTGAAATCTCTATATTAGAGACATCTATACCATGGGATATAATTAAATCTAGCGTATGATTACAGCGGTGAGTTGATCCATTTATATTTTGTTTAACCCCAAAGGAATTTAGTAAGTCCATAAATGCGAGGGCTAAAGTGTCGTTAGCATCATCTACATGAATGTTAAAGTCACCTACTATCAACACTTTGTCAGAGTTAAGAATTAGGTCTGATAGCAGATGTCCAAATTCTTTAAGAAAATCGGCATATGGCCCTGGGGGTCTGTACACGGTGGCCAGAGTAAAATATAGCGCGGGTTTATTATGTATTTCATTAGGTGCAACATTAATGACGAGCACTTCAAATGAGTTCAACCTGGGCCTTATTTTCTGAGTAACAGTAAGTACATCTTTGTAGATAGTGGCGACACCACCACCGCCAGTTGGCAGACCAGTTAGACGGGGCTTGTGCTTATAAAAATATCCTGATGGAGTAGACTCATTCAGACCAATGTATTCATTTGGTTTAAGCCAGGTTTCAGTGAGGCAGAGTGCGTCAAGGCAATAATCTGATATCATTTCATTAACAATAAGTGCTTTAGGCGCAAGGGATCTAATGTTGAGAAGTTCAAACTTTAGAGGTAGACTCCGATTACTTATTTGGCCTTTTTCTGTTTTAATGGTTACCAGATTGTTTCAGCAGGATTTAACGAATTTATTCTTTTTTCTCACTAATCGGGGAACAGACACAGTTTCTATAGTACAAGCTATGTGTGTGCGTCTATTAGTATGGTGGGTTGTATTGTGGACAGCGTGAACAGCAGGGGACTGAGCACACAGCCCTGGGGGGCCCCAGTGCTTAGTGTGGTGGTGCTGGAGGTATAGTTCCCGATCCGCACTGCCTGAGGTCTTTCAGTCAGAAAGTCCACAATCCAGTTACAGAGGCAGGTGGGCCCAGGCCCAATAGGCTCAGCTTCCCGATCAGGTGCTGGTGGATGATTGACATAACAAGATGGTGCCAGTGAGGTCGGCTGCTGTCACGACTGCTCTGACCTACTTTTCATTATTTTTGTATTTTAAGGTAATTTCCATTAACTTTAAACTGGCAAACTCATCACCATTGAGTACATTAGGTACGATAATGACGCTCTTGTTTCTATTGGAATACAATGTACTCACAATTCGACATTTTTAACTCCGAATCCGAGCTGGCTGAGTGAGATCCTGAGGAAGAACAAAGGATGAGACACAAAGCAGCGGCCCCGAGGGAAACGAGCCGGCATCAGGAACAGGCTAAGAGCTCGTGCACACCGCACACCTCTACCTAGCATCCTGCTTGCCAACGTTGAGTCGCTGGAAAACAAACTCGATGACCTCAGGACCAGGATAAAGTTCCAGAGAGACATTTGGGACTGCAACCTTCTCTGCTCTACCGAGGCATGGCTGAACCCAGCAGTGCCGGACCATGCCATTTAGCCGGCCGAGTTTTTCTCGATTCACCACATGGACAGGACACGGGAATCAGAAAATTCAAGGGGAGGCAATAGCGCGAGCTTTGTCCCACTTACACGCTCCTGCACACCCAACCTGGAACTACTGTCCATCATGTGTTTACATCGGTCATAATCAGCGCCATTCATATTCCATCACAAGCGGACACGGACACTGCCTCATGCGAGCTGAATGAGGCACTCACACAGCACCAAACACAGCACCGGGACACTACGCTCATTGTGATGTGGGACTTTAACAGCACCAACCTTAAACTCGCAGCGCCAAACTTTTATCAGCACATCACTTGCCCCACCAGGGGCGAAAGGACACTGGACCACTGTTACACGACAATCAAAGACAGCTACAAGGCATAATCTCGTCCCCGTTTCGGAAATCTGGCCGCCATCTTCCTCATGCCAAAATACAAACAGGAAGTTCTGGGTTCAGAGGGAGGTCACGCGCTGGACGGACCAATTGGTGGCCGCGTTACAGGACGCACTTAATGACACAGACTGGGACATCTTCCGAGACAGCTTCGATTATGACGTCAGCGTGTTTACGGAACAAGTTGTGGGATTCATTGGGAAAATAGCGGATGATACCGTGGAAAAAAAAACTATCAGAACGTTTCCCAACCAGAAGCTGTGGGTGGATAAAGCCATCAGCGATGCTCTGAGATCTTGCACCGCTGCCTACAATGCGGGACTTGGATCGGGGGACATGGAACCGTACAAGGCTGAGTCGTATAACGTCCGGAAGGCGGTGAAAGAGGTAAAGCAGCGCTACGGGAGGAAACAAGAATAACAACTTTAACAGAGTGACTCTAGGAGCCTGTGGCAGGGACTAAGGACAATGACGGACTATTAAACACCAACAACCAGTATGACGAACGCGGACGTGACTCTGGCAGAAGAGCTGAACACCTTCTATGCTTGCTTCTAAGCTGCAGCTAAAGACGCTAGCAATGCTAATGCTAGAGGCACTAACGTCTGCAGACAGGAAGACACTGCCAGCACCAGAAACGTGTTCATCATCTCTGAGCATGACGTGAGAAGAGCCTTTAAGAGAGTGAACACCAGGAAAGCAGCAGGACCAGATGGCATCCCAGGTCGAGTCCTCAGAGCCTGCGCAGACCAGCTAGCACCTGTGTTCACAGAGATATTCAACCTCTCTTTATCTCAGTCGGTGATCCCCACATGCTTCAAAGAGTCCATCATTGTTCCTGTTTCAAAGAAACCTCATCCTGCTTCTCTTAATCGTCCTGTAGCCCTCACCTCAGTAGTGATGAAGTGCTTTGAACGGCTGGTCAGAGACTTTATCATTTCTTCACTTCCCGACACACTGGACCCTCTACAGTTTGCATACCGCCTGAACCGCTCCACGGACGATGCAATCTCTCATCTCCTCCACACATCACTCACTTAACTGGACACTCGGGAAGGGAATTATGTTAAAATTCTCTTCATCGACAACAGCTCTGCATTTAATACCATAATTCCCTTCACACTCACCACCAAGCTGGAGCACCTGGAACTCAGCTCATCTCTGTGTCAGTGGATCTCCAACTTCCTAACTGGCAGACCACAGGCAGTAAAGATGGGCGGACATGTCTCAGCCTCTCTCACTCTCAGCACTGGAGCCCCCAGGGTTGTGTTTTAAGCCCCCTGCTGTACTCACTGTACACCTATGACTACATAGCCACTATGAACTCCACCACCATCATTAAGTTTGCTGACAACACTGTCATGGTGGGCCTGATCTCTGACAATGATGAGACAGCCTACCTGGAGGAGGTTGGAAATCTGGAGAACTGGTGCCAGAGGAACAATCTCCTTCTGAATGTCAGCAAGACAAAGGAGTTGATAGTGGACTTTTTTTCCGATACCTCTGTATTCACATCACGCAGGACCTTTCATGGTCCTGTCACATCAACACCGTGGTAAAAAAGGCCCGGCAGCATCGCTACCACCTCAGGCGCTTGAGAGACTTTATACTGCCCTCCAAGGTGCTCAGGAACTTTTACTCCTGCACCATAGAGAGCATGCTGACGGGAAACATCTTAACCTGATTCAGAAACAGCATCATGCTGGAGAGACGAGCTCTACAGAGGGTTGTGCGTTCGGCTGAGCGCACCATCCATACTGAGCTTCCTGACCTGCACTCGATATACAGTAAGCAGTGCTGGACCAAGGCCTGAAAGATCGTAAAGGACCCCAGCCACCCCTACAATGGACTGTTCTCTCTGTTGCAATCAGAAAAGCGCTTCCGCTCCCTGAAGGCCAACACAGAGAGACTGAGGAGGAGCTTCTTCCCGCAGGCGATACGGTCTCTCAACCAGGTTAACACACAGGACGATTTCGGTCTAACTTTTTATAGTTAAACTATTCATTTATTTCTTGTTTTTTTATATTTTTCTCTTATTTTTTGTCAATTGTTTTGTTAAAAAAAATTAAGGCCACAGGCGGTCCTATAAGCATTTCACTACATATCGTACTGTGTATGTGACAAATAAAATTTGAATTTAAATAATTGAATGCTGAACTGAAATTTATGTACTGCATCAAGTGTCCTTCTTGTCCTGGTGTGTCAGTGCCAGGTAGAGATGGTGTTGTCCGTCGAACGGTTTGAGCGATATGCAAACTGCAGTGGGTCCAGTGAGGGGGGCAGCAGGGTCTTAATGTGCCAGGTGATGATGTCCTGTAGTTGGTGATGACTTGTATGCCCTGCCACATGCGCCGTGCGTCACTGCTGTCTCTGAAGTGTTTGAGGATTCTCTGGGCATGTGCGCTCTTTGCATATCTGATGGCCCGGGAGAGTTTGGCCCTTACTGTTCTTAGGGCCACCTTGTCCCCCGCTCTGAAGGCAGAGTCTCAGGTTCCCAGAAGTGCATGCACCTCCGCAGTAATCCACAGTTTCTGGTTAGGTCGTAAGTTGATGATGCTTTTGGAGACAGTGACATCATCGGTGCACTTATTGATGTAGCTGGTCATTGATGACGTGTACTCCTCCAAGTTGGCGAAGTCGCCGTAGGTTTCAGCCTCCCTAAACATGTTCCAGTCAATGTTCCCGAAACAGTCCTAAAGAGCAGAGATGGCTCCTGCTAGCCAGGTTTTCACCTGCTTCAGAAACGGTTTTGAACAGCTGACGAGTGGTCTTTACGCTGGAATTAGCATAAGAGAGATGTGGTCTAAGTAGCCGAGGTGGGGGGCGAGGCTCTGCCCAATATGCGCCGGGGATGTTTGTGTAAACAAGATCCAGCGTGTTATCCCCACTCATTGCAAAGTCCACATACTGATAGAATTTAGGAAGCACTGACTTGAGATTTGCATGGTTGAAATCTCCAGTGACAATAAACAGTCCAAACAGTGTGTTCTGCAGATTGCTGATCCTTGCATACAGTTCACAGAGCGCCTCCTTAGCTTTAGTGATAGCAGGGATGTACACTTCGATAATGAAAGTAGTGGTGAATTTCCGTGGTAAAGGAAAAGGTCTACATCTAACAGTCACAATCTCCAGCAACGGTAAACAAAAGTTAGAAACTAGAACTAGAGTTCTTAAACCATTTCGTGTTGATGTAAACACACAAGCCACCGCCCTGAGTCTTAACGCACAGAGCTGTGTTTCTGTCGGAGTGAAATGAGGCTAGCCCGTCTAGTTGAATGGCGGTACTCTGTCACTGAGCCATGTCTCTGTAAAAACAAAGACGCAGCAGTTCCTAAACTCACGCTGTGTAGTCTGTTGGAGTCGGATGTAGTCCAGTTTATTGTCCAGGGAGCAGACGTTGAATAAGATGATGGACGGAAGAGCCAGGTGGCTAGGGTTTGTTTTTAGCCTAGCCCAGACTCCTGCAGCTTGCCGCATTTCCGCTTCCTCGCACACCGCTTACGATGTCCATCCTCCGGCCATTAGTATCAGGCAACGCCGAGGACTGGAGGCCTGGGTCCCTAATCAAGCCAAAATTAAATCATGTCGTCCTCTGTGATTATACCTACTGTATGTGGACTACTCTCTTACATTGACATTTACATGATTAATAATTATGTGCACCTGCACTCAGTGATGTCTACACAGTGTATAAGAACTCTGCACTAGTGATGGGTCGTTTATGAATGATTCGTTCTTTTTAAATAAATCTTTAACATGACTCAGATCAACGAGTAGTCTCGGAGAGTGATTCGTTCATTTTCTATTGGGCGCGCATGCACAAAGCATCGGAAAATGTTGTACAGATGTGGTCATAAAGACTGCGCGTGTTTTCCCGCGGGATGCCTCAATTTAGCGCGCGACGTGCCGCGACTTGCCGTAAGCAACATTCGGGAATTTAAATAAATGTGTTGTGCTTCACTGAATATCCGCCAGATGGCGCATGGAAGGACTTTATTTAAACGCCGGACCAAGTACTGTACAACGAAGAATTGTGTATAATTACTTAGTCTAAAACAATATTGTTCCCAATGCTGAAGCAAACATGAATTTTATTTTGCTTTACAACAGATCTTTCATGATAAATGTGTGTATATGTGCTTCATATTATTTTCATAATGATGAAATGAGATGCCCAAATTCGTGCTTTAAAATTCTTAATAAGTTTCTTATATATTTTTTGTAATGTTTTAACAGGGACAAAACAGTAAAAGACATGGCAATGTCTCGGTTTACATGGTGTTGAAATTAATTTAATTTCCTGATAGTAGGCTATCTGATAGTCTTAACTATGCGAATGTCCTGATTCGTAAATATGCCAACATATCTTATTTAAAACGTAAAAAATGTGTCGACATCATCAGAAGACATGAATGAACTATATATATTATATTATTAAGTAAATATTATCTTATGACCACAAACTTTTTCGGGCTTTTTATAATAATCATCATATTTGCTGTTTGTGTCCAGCATTTAATAATTATTTCATACATTATTTAACCACGGCTGGAAATAATAGCTGGAATGTGATGTGATTGTGAATTCATGACTGAAATAAAGCAGTTTGTCTTTTGTAAAGTACTTTCACTTTACAAAAGGCAGCGTTTTTATCAAAAGGTTGATAAACGTGTGTTGTACAGTATATACACCGCGACAGCGCGCGCAGTTACTCACTTCTCACCTTTCATGTAGGTCTGCTCGGACTAATTCGTTTTAAACCCCTCAAAACTGCGTGTATATACAGCTCAAAACCTCCATCAGTTATTAAAGATAGCATCTATTTAGAAAAAATGCCCCTAGTGATTTCGGAGCTTCAGGAAATCTCCCGGCGCTCTGCGCATAACACCGGGCCAACTCATGTCGGAAAGAATTTATAAACGGTTTCTAAACGTGGGCTATTGTTTTTTTTTACTTAGTTTAATAGTATTTTTTAATTTGTTAATTTAATTTAAATGAGGTTTGGGCTCAGGACTTCGATTCGGCATCGTGATTCTTCTCTTTAATTTACTCCATAGTTTTAATCAGCGCTCAGCCGCATGCATGAAGTTTTCCAGAGCGCCCCGGCAGAAGTAGACTAATGATTATGAACGCGTCGGGAAAACAGCAAGCAGACTGACTCTGACCATTTAAAAAAACATTTGCGTTCATTTTCTGTCGCGCTCAAGTTCACCAAAAACAATATAGAACAGCGCAGCTTATTTGCTTTCAAACATTTATAAAATCACGTTTTTTTCGTTATTGTGAGTGCGCTTAAATAAAAGTTGAGTCTTATAAAGGCATGTAGTCTTATATAGTTTTATTATATAGTTTTTGCACATTAATCAGAGTCCTCATCTGTTACATTTTTGAGGACAATAGTTTTTTTTCAGTCTGTCACGGCGTGCGCCCAAATCAATATCGCTCCTCGCTCACTAGTTAGGCGGCCTCTCCTTCAGATATGCGAAGAAGCGGGGCTGCGGAATTAAGCACGAATAGTGAAGAAGAGCTCTCCTTGCTAATGATCCCGGGTTCATCCGCGCTATAAAATACTCGGGGTTTGTTGGTTTACAGTGGATTTTACTACGCGGTGTGAGTGAGACGCGGACACACAACGCGGAAGTGCGGCATGCAAACGGGGCAATTGGAACGCGCCCCAGAGACTTCAAAGAACAGCCAGCGTGAGCGGACGGAGGCAGGAGCTGCTGTCCGCGGATGGCCGTCGTACTCGTATTTTATAGCGCAGGGTGCAAACCCGGGATTATTGGCATATGTCCAGCTCTGTACCAGCATGTCATGTGGGCATTATAAGACTAAAAAGTGGCAGCTGGCACGCCTAAAAATAGACGCAGGTTAATTTTTTTATAGTCTAAATTAAAATCCTCCTCTTTAGTGCCTCCTATTCCTATTAATCCTATTGTTCTTTTAGTGTCACTGCGTGTGCTTACAATGCCAGACAACATTCAAATGCAAATTATTAACTCTCCCCAAGTGTCAATCAGCTGTTCTCACCTATACATATTAACCTATACGTTCTCACCTAAAGTGTTTAGGTAAAATTCCACCTATACAAGTGTGACAAATATGCAAAGAAAAAAAATAGGAAGGGGCAAATACTTTTTCATGGCACTTCACGTGTAGTCAGATTGTTCCACTGGGCTGAAACTGTAGCAGGTGGAGTTATAGCACTTTTCAAATCACACTTACTATACACTGATATGAATAACTTTGAATGATGAGTGCTACGTTAATATGATCTCGGGCTTGCTCCACATTATAAAAGCAAAGCGCGGAGTTTAGTCCGAGATCAGGGAAGTACGTGATGTGGTGGAAAATAGGCAGTGGCGGTTCTACACTGAATTGCTCCGCGGGCGAGACTCCCTCCCGCCCCACCCCCGTCAGCGCCACTTCTAACCAACCAAACCCCCTCTCTGACGTCTGCTCGGTCTTGTTAATTTGTTTTAAAACCCCCAATTCTGTGAATTCCCCCAGCAGCGAAACCGGTTTGATGACTTCACACCTGTTGTAAAGGTGAGATGGGGGATTACAGTAACTGTGGGTGCGCTTCACCTCGGAGCGCGCTGTCGCGTTGTATTCAATGAATAGACTAATCAATAGACTTGATCCTTTCTCGATGCAGCGAATTTTCTGAGCAAATTAATAATAATTTCCATGAATGAAAAGGAGAAGGAAGAAAAGGTTACGCGAAAATAAGAAAAAGCTTTAGAGGTAAATGCTGTGAAATGCTTTAAATGAACAGATTCTGCCTATAACAGGTCAGGGACAGTGAGGCTGGATCCAGCAGCGCACCACATCCCACATCATAATACATGCTGATGATGACCAACACGTCTCCCCTCATCTACCAGAGCCAAGTAAAAAGAATGGCAATCAAACAGAATAAAATTAGTAGCAGCATTAACTTGTGCTAGTTATTATGATGGTGGTCAATATTAATTGAAATAATGTTTCTCAGCATTATTTCGTGTTAATATTGACTACCATAATAATTAAAGAATAAAATAAAAAATATTGTCTTTATAGATTTATATGTTGTTTGTCTTGATGTTCTTTTTTTTGTTTGTTTCTTTGACCCAATATATGTTCAGTGATACTTCAAATAACATGTTTAAATAGCATTGATTTCTGTATTGTGTTATATTTTTATACTAGTAACTGGTGTTAAAAATGTATCTCCACATTAATGAGCCAATGTATTATGGTGTGGGCCAGGAAGTCCAGGGCCACTTTTTGGTCCCAGTCCGCCCCTGTAATAACGAATGGAGAAAGCGCAGTCGAAGCCCGGGGATTCTGTGTTCCGCGGGGGCCAGTCGTGAATAGCTGACACTCAGTGACAGCCAATGAAATTGAAGCATTTTTGCCGCTTTCCACGTGGTGTGGCGTTGCTTAAATAATATCTGTATAATATCCGTATATTCTATAAAATCGTCCAGACCCTGGTTCGAATCCCGCTCTGGGTGAAAATGTAATAAATGTGAATCCTTTGTTTTACACTTTTTGCTTATGATAATCATTAAATTATAGCAACTGTGAGGTGAGTGCTATTGTGTTTCATAGCTTAAGCAAAAAAAAATTCTCAATTGCAAACATGCATTTAGTACTGAAGCATAAGTTGATAATGTAATGGCTATATCGTGGTATTTTAGCGAATAGCACCGGAATTGTGAGCACTGGCTGGGTATCGAACCCGGGTCTCCCGCATGACGGGCGAATCACCTACCACTGAGCCTCCAGTACCCGTCTGCGTTTAAAGCGCATAAATATAGGCTAACATCATACATCTTTGTAGTCCTTTTGCACACGCGCGGGTGCGTTACAATAATAATAATAATAATAAATTTGGAGAACTACTACTACTAATAATAATAATTCTGAATGAAAATGAAGAATAAATACATATCAGTTTGAGCTTGACACGTTTATGAGCTCTGTCGCTTGCCGTCAATGGGCGCCTAAGAGACATAACATTTTTCGGCTTCAGTAGACACACAATACTTTAGCCTGAAACACGACTGCCCCCTACAGGTATTAAAGGGCATTTTCACAGCTTGCCGCGCGCACTCGCGGCAAGTCGTGGGATCCCTTTTCCGAAAACGTGCGTTTTTTAAGGCCAGATCTGTATATGTTATATACAGGAAACAGAAATAAGTAATTACCTTTGAGTCTTTTCGGTCCTGAGTCATTTGTTCTTTTGTCACGTGAGGAGGGATCCAAGATGGCGAAGTAAGTAGCAAGTTTGTTGCAGGCTTTGGAACTTTTTCGTTGTTTTGTCCTGGTATTGTGACTTTAAAAAGAAAAAGAGGGATAATACAATATTTGTGTCTAGTACCAGAATAACCACCACCAAATTCGCCTTATTTATTCTGCTTTTTTTGATATTTGCCCTGTGACCAAGATGGATCATGACTACAACTTGTCGGTGCCAAGAGGTGAGTGTGACGATGACGACATTGAGGATTTGGAAGTCGACGATACGACCTACAAAGACAACAAAATCAACTGGGCTCACACTCTGACAAAAGGTCCGAACCCAAAGAAAGTAAGAGTGGCACGAGACATTGGAGGATGAGGACACAGCTGCTGCTATCCTGCAAGCAGTCAATGTCTTAACGCAGAAGATGAATGAAGAAACGGCGCTGCTGCGAAAGTTTGAAAAGCGCATTGATAGGTACACAGTGGAAATAAAGAAGAATAAAGAAGGTATAGCAGAACTCCAGGAGAAAGTTATTGAGCAGCAGAAAGAAAACAAATCCCTGCGCAGCTCCGGTGAGGAACATGCTCGTTACAAGAGTTGGAATCTGAGACTGACTGGTTTCTTGAGAAAGACGATGAGAACACGAGAGAGACGGTCATTGGGATTCTCACCAGAGTTGTACCCTTGTCTGTGGATAGACTGAAAGAAACTGTTGACACTGTTCATCGACTGTTCAGTGTGAGGACGGTTCGGGACGACGTCTGGAAGAAATCGAGGGATGCGAGAGTTTGTAAAGAGAACATCTGCTTTAAGGAAGACTTCTCCAAAGAAGATCGGGGGGCTCGAGCCAAACTGTGGCCGCTAGTCCAGGATGCCAAGAGTAAGGGGAACAGAGCATTTTTGAAGGAAGGCTACGCTCTGATTGACAACCACAGAGTGGATCCAAACTAAACATTATGTGTGACTGTTTTTCACCTCTCAGGTATGCTGATGTTGAATCAGCTTTAATGTTTAATATGTTCCCTGATTTTTAAGGGTTATTGCACTGTTTTATATACTGTAGGACACAGCTGCTCGTTCCTGCGTGTTTTCTACATTTTCTATTTCTTTAATAGTTCTACAGACATGTTTTATGTTATCTTTCATATCTTTGAATGTTAGGGGGATAAAAAAACATTGTAAAGCGTAAGGCAGTTTTTCTTTTCTGGAAGCAGCAAAAGGCTAACTGTGTCTTTCTGCAAGAGACTCACTCTGCAGAGGCTGACACAAAGTTCTGGAAACTACAGTGGGGAGACCCAGTTTTCTTTAGCCATGGTACATCTCATTCAGCTGAAGTGATGATTTTATTTAATAGGTTTCCGGGTAATGTCGTAGACTGTAAAAGTGATTCTGATGGTCATCGGCTGATGGTGATGTCAGAGATTAATACTTCAAACTACATTATGTTATGCGTGTACAGTATGGTTATACCAATAGAGCTCATAACAAAATACTTCTATTCTTCCTCTGTGACAAATTGGTGCAATGGAAGTTAAGCTATTTAGTTGACAAGGTTATTGTGGGATTTTTATCCCTTTTGTTTATCCCTTGTGACTCATCTCCAGGTCAAGACCTTGTGATATCCATGGACAACAACCAAATCACTCCCTCAACCACCGCCCGCAATCTTGGGGTAACCGTGGACAATCATCTGTCATTTTCCCCACACATCGCTAACCTTACTCGCTCTTGTCGATTTCTTCTTTACAATATCAGAAGAATTCGCCCATTTCTTTCTTCACAGGCTACTCAGGTGCTTGTTCAGTCCCTTGTTATTTCAAGACTGGACTACTGCAACTCACTCCTGGCAGGCCTGCCTCTGTCCACGATTCGTCCTCTGCAACTGATCCAGAATGCAGCAGCACGACTCGTTTTTAACCTTCCCAAGTTCTCCCACACCACCCCACTCCTCCGCTCCCTGCACTGGCTTCCTGTAGCTGCCCGCATCAAATTCAAAACACTGATGCTTGCCTACAAAGCCAAAAATGGCCCAGCACCCACTTACCTCTCTGCGCTAATTACACCACGCACTGCACCACGTTGCCTCCGATCCTCCAGCACTGCTCGCCTCATCCCACCATCTCTCAGGGATCGAGGGCGGCATTCATCCAGGCTCTTTTCTGTTCTGGCACCTAGATGGTGGAATGAACTTCCTCTAGATGTCCGTACATCAGAGACTTTGACTATCTTTAAACGACGACTCAAGACGCATCTGTTTCTCCAGTACTTGGACTAACCCCCCTCCCTCCGAAAAAAAAAAAAAAAAAAAAAAAACCTCAGTTGTGTTGGACTAATGGTACTTAGTTATTAACCTAGTAAACCCAGTGTAAGTATGTATCCAATGTTGTAAACATTAAAGCACTTTTTGTAAGTCGCTCTGGATAAGAGCGTCTGCCAAATGCCTAAATGTAAATGTAAATGTAAATGATTTATGTTTTTTAATTTATGTGGCTTTAATGTTGTTCCTGATCCTTTTTTTAGACCGTTTTCCATCTAGGGCGTCATGTCACAACTTTTATGATACTTTTCTTAATTTTGTTACTAAAGTCAGTTTGTGTGACTATTGGAGACTGGAAAATCCTTCTGCTACATGGTTTAATTAATCTAACAACTAACATTCCTGAAGAGCAGAGATGACTCCTGCTGGCCAGGTTTTTATCTGCTTCAGAACCAGTTTTTAACACCTGGAAGGATTGATTACTGGTAAAGTACTCGATCAATGATATCTCCAAATGTGAAATTTCAGCTTCTCCTCTAACTGATCACTGTTTAATTTCTTTGTCAATCTCATTAACTAAAAAGGGAAAATCGGACTCTTATTTGGAAATTTAATAACAGCCTTCTGCATAATGACAATTTCTCTAGTGAAGTTAAAAATCTTATTGTGGAAATTAACCAACTAGAAATGTCACATTTGAGCCAATGGAAATGGTTCAAATTCAAAGTTAAACAGATGGCAATTCAAATAAGCAATTGCCAATAAAAGGAAAAAACAGGAGCAACAAAACATTATTCAGGGCATAAACAAACTGTACTGCAAACAGGATTTATGACTAGACGAACAAATACAATTACACAATTTTCAATCTCAATTGGACAAACTGTTTTTGGAGAAATCAAACGGTGCCTAAGGTTGTTCAAGAGCCCAATGGATTGAGGAGGGGGAGAAAAACTCTTCCTACTTCTTCAATTTAAAAAAGCAGAGATAGGGTAAAAAGAAGATTCAATCACTGAATATCAAGGGGATTACAACCGATGACTAAGACCGAGTAAATGAGGAACTATTACAGTTTTACAGTAATCTCTATAAGTCAGACTATTTGGCGGCAAACGGTATTGCATTTTTTGAGAGACTTAGAGGTTCTATTGGAACATTGGATAAAGATTTGAAGGATCTTTTGGAGAGTGAACTTGTGATTGAAGAGCTGGACGAGGCAGTCAAACGGATGCCTAGGGGTAAATCACCAGGAATTGATGGGTGAATTCAAGACTGAAAGTTTGGTGTTGTTTTGGACTTTTATAAGGTCTTTGATACTGTCGAAGATCCCTTTTTGCTTAAAGCCTTACATCACCTGGGTTTTTTGTAATGTGATCAAAATGTTTTACAGCAACATCTATAGCTTTGTTTCTCTTAATCCTGGAATGACGCCTAGGTTTGAGGTGCAGCAAGGTATTCATCATTTCCCCTAAACTGTTCATCCTGACCAATCAATTGCTGGCGCTGATCATCCAAAATGACCCTGATCTGCAAGGTATAAACATTTTTGATAAAGCTCTGTTTATGATATAGTTTATGATATAGCTTTGGTTTGATATAGATATGGTTTGTTTATGATATAGCTCTGTTTGTAAGAGACAAATCCATGGTAGTTAAGGCTTTCAACACTATCTCATCCTTCTCCCAGGCTTCAGGACTGTGTCTGAATATTTAAAAATGTAAATTGTTACATATTTACACATGTTCTCATTCTAATATAGCTTTAATAAGAGTAGAACCAGAAGTAAAGTATTTAGATACAGTCATATCTAAAAACATGATTAAAAGAGAAGACATCTGTTACGATTTCTCAGTCGGCGCTTGAGTGTGCGTGGCATAATTAGCAGGAGGCGAGCTGGCGTTTCCAAGAATGGTTTTTATTCAATAAACACATAAAATAACACCGACATAAATCATATGAACAACAACTAAAGCTAGACGCCTGACTGTGCTCCAGTCAGGCTCTTTATAATCAACTTAATTATCTTACCTCGGTTCAGGTGAATTCCCACGTCAC
Organism: Clarias gariepinus; assembly: GCF_024256425.1. Lineage (NCBI taxonomy): Eukaryota > Metazoa > Chordata > Actinopteri > Siluriformes > Clariidae > Clarias > Clarias gariepinus. The sequence continues at coordinate 1,457,164 of NC_071124.1, forward strand.
CTGACCGAGGTGCAGTCTGGGACACGCAGTCCAACTTAAACACAAACTTGAGAGGCTTAAGAGCTGAGGCGACGCTCAGCGGCGGCTGAGGAGCTGGGGCGGCGCTCGCTGAGGTGGAGGAAACGCGTCTTCAACGAGGAAGAGAGGCGGAGGTGGCGGAAGCCCGTCGTCCTCTGTTTCGAGCAGAGGCTGAGAAGGAGGAGGCTCAGAGCCTGTTGCTTGGCTCTCGTGGAGTCGGATGAGCAGGTGTTGGAGCTGTTCCACCTGCTCTTGCAGGCCCCGAATGCGCTCCCCATTCACCTCTGCCCAGAACTTGAGCAGTTCCCGGGTCCCATCCTCCTTTTTACCTCGCTCCTCCTCGGGCTCTTGTTCCGTTCGCCTCCGATGTACCCGACCTCCCTGGCCCGTACTTCCTCGTCGAAGCGTGGGAACCTGTTTCCCTCAGCTGCCTCACCTCTAAATGGCATCCGCCGGATGGCGAGCCTGCAGCCTTCCCAGCTTTGCCGCGCCTCTGTCTCTCGCTGCTTCTCGCTGTCTCCCAGCCAGTCCGCCGGTTCGGCGAGCTTGCAGCCCTCCCAGCTCTGCAACAGCTCCCTCTCTCCTTGCTCCTCGCTGTCCTCCAGCCATTCCGCCAGTTTGGGCGAGATGGTAATAGCACCCCCCCAAAAAAACATCTGGGGGAGCGACCTCCGCTATGCCACTTTTACGGTCTAGCTTTCTGTTACGATTTCTCAGTCGGCGTTTGAGTGTGCGTGGCATAATTAGCAGGAGGCGAGCTGGCGTTTCCAAGAATGGTTTTTATTCAATAAACACATAAAATAACACCGACATAAATCATATGAACAACAACTAAAGCTAGACGCCTGACTGTGCTCCAGTCAGGCTCTTTATAATCAACTTAATTACCTTACCTCGGTTCAGGTGAATTCCCACGTCACCTGACCGAGGTGCAGTCTGGGACACGCAGTCCAACTTAAACACAAACTTCAACATAAAACAAACAAACCCAGGCGCTTTGGCGCCCTCTAGGGGTTAACCGTTACAACATCAACATCGGTAGTCGTATTGGTGACATAAAGAAATCTCTTAGTCGTTGGCTGACTAGGGATATCACTATAAAGTATTTGGTAGGGTCATTCTTTTCAAAGCCGAAGGTCTTTCTTAATTCATCTATGTCATTCTCTGTATGTTTCTCCCCAAAACATTAAGAAAGCCAACTTAGGAACTTTTAAGATTAACTGGCTTAGAGCTTGTTTATCTCAATCTGATACCATATAGTTTCATATACCCAGATATATATTTAAGGAATTAGGAGGAATTGATTTTTTATTAAAATGTGACTTTAAGATCAGTAAAATTCCCGTTAAATTATCTAGTTTTCATAAACAGATCCTTTCTTTCTGGAAAATGATGTTTACACATGACTTCTCTCCCCACATGTCAACACTATGGAACAATAGAGCGATAACTGTTACAGATTAGTTGTTAAAGATTCATTAATTTTGATAAATGTAATTCAAAGAACCGAGTCACTAAAATGATTCAAACGTGTATGTGCTCTGTGCTTTCATACAAGTCCTTACCCATCTTTGTTATTTCATTAGTTTCTCTGGTTTTGATCCTGCCTGTAGTAGCCTGTTGTTGTCCCCTGACCTTGGCCACCTGGATTCATGTGTTTTAATTAGTTTTTAAGGTTTAAAAAAGTAATGTATACCTGCACTGGGGTCCAGACCTTCATACTTCTGTCCTAATGATCTTGTAAAAAAAAAGTTTTCACATGTACTCCTATCTGACCCATCGTTATCAGTATGTAGACTTAAATGGTGATTATTCTGCATGTTCTCTAGTGGAGTTTGGCGTTCCGCAGGGTTCAGTTTTAGGTCCACTGCTTTTTTCCCTTTACATGCTTCCTCTGGGCAACATAATCCGTAAGCATGGTATTAGTTTTCATTGTTATGCTGACGATACACAGTTATATGTCTCAGCAAAACCTGATGAGAAAAAACAGCTTACTAAAATTGAGCAATGTGTGCAGGACATAAGAAATTGGATGCTAATTAACTTCCTTCTGCTAAATCCGGATAAGACAGAAGTTCTAGTCATAGGACCGCATACAGCTAGGAGTAAAATTTTAGATCACACCGTAACTTTAGATGGCCTTTCTGTTCCATCAAGTGCAACAGTGAAAGACCTTGGTGTGATTATTGATTCCAGCCTTTCATTTGAAGCACATGTAGATAATATTACCAGGATAGCATTCTTTCACCTCAGAAATATTGCCAGAATAAGAAATTTATTGTCGCTAAACGACGCAGAAAAACTAGTTCATGCTTTTATCACCTCTAGGTTGGACTATTGTAATGCCTTACTGTCTGGTTGTTCAGCTAGATGCATAAATAAGCTTCAGCTAGTCCAGAATGCAGCAGCGAGAGTCCTCACCAGAACCAGAAGATATGAGCACATCACCCCTATCTTATCTTCACTCCATTGGCTCCCTGTGAAATTTCGCATTGATTTTAAAATACTACTCTTGACATATAAAGCATTAAATGGTCTCGCGCCGCAGTACCTGAGCGAACTGCTAGTGTCTTACGATCCGCCACGCCTACTTCGATCAAAGGATGCAGGCCGCTTGTCAGTACCGCGTATTATGAAAAATACAGCTGGGGGCAGAGATTTTTCTTACAAAACCCCAAAGTTATGGAATAGTCTTCCAAATAGTGTTCGGGACTCAGACACAGTCTCAGTGTTTAAGTCCAGGCTAAAAACCTATTTATTTAGCCAAGCATTTTTATAAATAGATTTGCCATAGGTAAAGGAGCAGATCTGGGGGACTCATGGACGTAGAGTATTATGGTGAACTGGTATGTTTGGATGCTGTCTTCCTCACTCTCATTGATCACTCAGGTTTGCTGACGGTGAGGTGATTGTTTGCTTTACATGTCAGGAAGCCCTCATGTTTGTGTTTCCTTCTGGCTCTCCCTTTTAGTTATGCTGTCATAGTTAGTCCTGCCGGAGTCTCTGCTTGCACTCTACAGTTAATATACATTCACATTATACATTGTGTGACTGTGACCATACCTAACTGCCATCTCTCCTCTTCTTCTCTTTCCCCCCCTCTTTCTTTTTCCTCTCTCCTCCTGTCTCCCCCTTTTACTCTTTCTCTCTCTCTCTGTCGAGCTACACATGTCGTTCCTGAGCTGCCATTGATCCAGACTCCCTCTGCCCTCCGGACCTGTCTGACCCATCCTGGTGCCCCGCTTCTGGCTGAAGATCTCGTCACATGGATGCCCCGTGTGTCTCTCTGGGATGCGTCTGGTGTCTGGGAATGATTCTCTCTACCTAGAAAATGGTTCTGGCCTTGACTGGTGTTGGCAACTGTTTCTCTGGGGACTTGACAGTTCGATAGTTCATGACTGGAACTTCTTACAAGTCTACCTGGGTCTTCAAAAACTACCTGGACTCCATATTAACATCAATTAACATCAGCTATTATAGCTGAACTGCCTCCCACCCTACACACTGTATAAATGCAGATCATTTACTGCTTTCTGTTTCACCCAAATGAGGATGGGTTCCCTGTTGAGTCTGGTTCCTCTCAAGGTTTCTTTCTATTACCATCTCAGGGAGTTTTTCCTTGCCACTGTCGCCCTCGGCTTGCTCACCAGGGACAAACTGACCATTTTGATTCATACAAATTCACATTTCATACAAACTTAAATAATTCTTTTGACTGTGTAAAGCTGCTTTGCGGCAATGAAAATTGCTAAAAGCGCTATACAAATAAAATTGAATTGAATTGAATGTACTCATTTCTTCACCTGTATTTATGTGACTAACATGGAATTAAGTACGTTGTGGAACTTTGGTGCAATCTACTTGACCACCTTCATGTCCTTGACTTCTTTAAATGAGTTTTTAAACTTTTATTTTTCCTTTCTGCAACTCTATCTTTTTTTTAAATATATTTCTTTAGAGATTTCTTTCAACACACTGCACCAAATGGTTAAGCACTCATAAATTCATGTTGATACAGGTAGACGTTTTCACTTTTTTTTTTTTAATCAGATAAAATATTAATAAATGCAAGGACCTTTAAGCAACAATTTCATAAATAAAAACACAATAATAGGTAAAAAAAAAAAAAAAAACCCGGCAAAAAAATTAAGTAAGGTTTTTTTTACACATCAGTAGTTCAACATTAGTGTTTATTTAGCTATTAATACCAAAGCCCCAAAATCTTTACTTAAATAGAATCGGATCATGAAATGTTAAAACACTGAAGAGAAAAAGCACAAAATTTATAACAATAGAAGTTATTGAAATAACATTTTCTTATTATTAAATATAATATACTGTATATATTATGATAATAGGAAAGAAGCAATTTTAACAAATTTTATCTTAAACAAGACAATTTAGAAAAGGATTAACAAATTAAAAATGTGTGTATTTCTATGAATCTTTCTGAAAGCGGATGTTGTGGATGTTGATATGAATGTGAATTGATGTGTGAAGCTCTGAGTGTGTAAACAGTTCCTGCACACTTTAGGCTTTTTCCTGCTCTATGACCCCTGATTGACCTCATCACCTAGTGAAGAAGTGCATAATGAAGGGTTCAGGTGAGTTAGTGCTGGAAAACACTAAACTGTGCAGTGCTCTGTTCTTCCACATGGAGAGAAGCGCCTTTTATTTCAGTTTACACACGACTCGAAGTTTATCAGAGTCCATCACATAATCAGGTGCTGCTACTGCAGTGTGTGTGACAGCAGGGCAGTGAGACGGCCCAGGTCCTGTCTGTCTCTTGGAGAGCCGGTTAGGTCCAAGCCCCACCCACAGAGGAGACCCCGGGGGGACACGCGTCCTCCTGAGCTCAGACTCCACCTCTTGCTGTTCAGCTTCAGAATCGATGTTGAGAATTCCAGTCCTGTTCCCTTCATTACAGTAACCCAGCGCTTCCTGCCAGGTTAGAGCCTTAGCACTCACATGGATGGAGCCTGAGAGAGACAGAAAAACTAAAAGGAGGAGGATGGTTTAGAGTGAGATCAGAGACAGAGACTCACACCAGCTGTGTTCTAATCACTACTGTTCTAGAAGAGTGATGAGACACTTTTTTTACTTACAGCTGTAGCACAGAGGGGGGTAATAATCAACACTGCATGAAACTGAGTACCAATTCCCTAAGTGCATTTCTACACAGTTGTATGGTGAAGCCCAAGGTTGATCACTCCCCCAGTTTCTGTAAGCAGAGTTCCCTCCATCAGTCCACTGCCAGTCATCACGCAGCAGGCCGATCCAGAAGGACGTGCTGCTGTTTAATCCTTTAATCTTCACCTCTTCATTTTGCTGCTGATCTCTGATGCTGACCAGGTCAGTGTAGCGCCACCTGCAGTAACGCTGAGCACCAAACCAGGTCTTATTCTCAAGGATCAGATGATAATTAGGAGTCTGTGAAGAAGCATCTGTGGAGGTTAAAAATAAAAACTCTTATTTACATGTTTACACTAATAATAAATATTAAACATAATATATTAAAAATATATTAAAACAAAAACATTACAATATATGTAAATATATATTCAAATATGCATTTTAAGTTAGAAGTTACCGTGTTCATAGCACATGAAGTATCTTGTCACTGTGCACTGAAGACTTTCCCATGAACCATCAGGCTTCATAGCAGCACAGCAGCTCATTATCCCACAATTCCATGTCAACTTATTGAATGTTACAGGATCACCATTAGACCATTTCTCACTGAACTGACCGCGATAGAGACCGATCCATCCAGCCCATGTCGATGCTTCACCACCAGCCTCCCTCATCAGGTTACCCAGTTGAGCATTGTCTTCATCAGAGTACACAGTGACGAGGTCGGTGTAACTTCCTCTGCAAGCTGCCCGAGCATCAGTCTGAATCCTGCTCCCCTGAATGTACTGGAAGGTAGTGAGGATGCTGTTGACTGGACGAGAAAAGGCTGTGAAAGAAATTTCTCCTGTTAATGAAGCAGGACAGAGATAAAGGAGAGAAATGTGATGTGGATGAACAGCTGTCAGTGATGTGACTAAAAAAAGTAAAAATACTGTGATGTGAACAGACGGAGCTTTAAACAAATGTTAAACACAGAATGTCTTAATGATGTAAAGACAGACACATAATCACAGGATTGAATCAGTAATCACAAGTCAGTGATCGTAGGTTTATTGGGAGTGATGACTGTAATCTGTTATCACCTAGAGTAACTTTTTTGCATGTGGATAATAAAGAGTTAAAACAAAAATCTACCCTGATCGATTTGCATTGATGGAAGGTTAAACTTTAAAATAAATCTAAAGATCATCATTTACGATGTTCAGAACTACTTTTGTTTTGAGATATTGAAAAAGAAAACAGATCCTTAATTGTTTCATGGCTCTTGTTTGACAAGGTGATGTTATCACTACAGCGGGCCAATCCTGAAATTACTCTCCACTGTGAAATTACAGACTGTTTTTAACAGCGTGCTCATCCTATAGCGCCATCTCCTGGTCATAGTTTACAAGTTGTGAATCTGTCTCTGTTAGACGCCACATTATGTGTAAGTCATATCTTTAAGAAATCACGTCTGTAACACACTCTCAGATATTATTTGAAGCGTAAAAAAGTTAAAAGGCTTTAAAAAGAGGAGGTGAAATTGAAGCTTTTACGTGATTTTACAGCAATACTTGATGGGAATCTGTACGTTATGGAGCTTAACTGTGTTACACATATGCTACATTTAAGTCCCGCCTTCATGCTCTAGGACTGACTGGCATTTGAGAGCCCGCAGGCATTTAATCAATCGTGAGACAGAATTAGTGTAACCAATAATAACACAGAGGGCTGGATTTATCATGAAAAGATTATTTTCACATCTTACTGCATTTATTAATACTAGAAAGAGCTTTCACTCTTGTTGTACACTTTGTGTACTTTGAAATGCTGAAATATTTTCAATGTAATTTAAAAATGACTTGCCCCGCTGTTCACTCTTAATATTATACCTTAGTTCATTTTTATTGTTTGATCATGGCTTTAGTGCCCTTAAATATGGCATGAGCATTTACTGGACATGGAGTGGATAAGGTCAATCTCATCTATTTATACTTATATAGATGCCAATAACCACAACTTTAACCCTAACCCCAAAACTAAATCCTGACCCTAAACCCTGAGCATAAGCCCTATATCTACACCATATGTCTCGTGCAAGTACTGTGTATCCATGTACACTGTTATTGGTTGACCTGGTATAGCACATTTCCAGCTTCTTTTTCTATGATTCTTTTTTTTAATTAATTGAAGTTAAATGAACATGGACTAAATCCCTATTTTTAATTATAAAAATTACACTTTATTGTATTACAAATATATAAAAATCTTCAATAGGACATTGCAAATATACTAACAAAGAGTTGTACCATTAGTTAATATAAAAAAAGTACTAACATTATGCTTTTTTGGGGGATTTTTCTTCCGATTTTCTTCCTAATTTAGTCGTGTCCAATTCCTCCCCATCACTAGGGGGCTCCCACATTAAGGCTACTACTACCACTCAGTCAGGAGGTCAGAGTCACACACTCGGAGGACAGCACTATCCGCTCCTTGGCTGTAGAACCGTGATTTATGTGGGAGCACAAAGTACCTCTCATCCTTCCCCTTTAAGAGAGCTCGACCAATCAGCTCTCTGTAGACCTCCGGCTGTGAGTGTCACAAACCCCTGTTATTTCTTTATTTTGTTGTGGTTCCCACACTGTCATGTTTCTCTACACGCAGTCATGTTTTTCCAGGCTGTCATGTATTTTTTTTCCCACACATCCGTACCGCTCCTCCCACACATCGGTTCCCCATTCACAAATAATTTCTTCCGGCATTTATTTCTCACGCTTCGCCCCTCGACTTTGCTATCGTCTACTGCTTCGGATTTGTTTGATCTGGCTTTAAATGCATTCACGGACACCGATTCACACTTCGCCCCTCGACTGCGCTATTGTTTGTCACTTCCGGATTCCACACACTTCAAGGCATCAACAGGTGAACTGACTCTGCTCTTCACTATCACGGACCCGTGTAGATCTGAATCCACTTCTGTTTTTTTCTTGGCCTAACGGCACTCAGCAGCGATTGCTCACATCAAGGTTTACTGCTGGATCTCGCTGCATTAAAACATCAGAGCTTTAATTCAGAGTTGCACCTTAAGGCTCCATGCCCATTACAGTCTCATGTTTTACTATACAGTTGTATCACGGGCTAAGTGACACCAAGCACTGCTCATCCTATCTCCTGCACTTTAATTGTTAAAGTTTCTTAGATTATCATTCCTGCCTGACCTCCTCTGCCCTGCGTGATAGCGAGAGGTTACAGCATCACCCGGGGATCGCACTGGCGATCAGGCTAACATCATGCTTTTAACAATTTTTGGAATTAAACTTACTAATTCCACTTATTGAACAAACTTCAAAATAATTGTATTATAGTACACGTTCCAAAAATATATTATAGGAAAATATACTCTAAATGAAAGGTCGGTGTAATTTATTTAAACGTTTTCAAGTTATTTTTGGCATTTTTTAAAATATGTTTATATGTAACAATGTATAGAAAGTATACATTAGAGTACAAATTTTAATATAAGGTAGTCTCAGTATATTTTCAGTTAAAATTTAAACGTACTTATTTATGCTTATATTCAGTAAGCTACTCTCTCTCGTGCATGCACTTTCAGACTCGTTTTTGCACACTGAATCTCTCGTGTGCCGCTCTTTTAACCTTGTTTTTAAAACATACTTTTTTACGTGCAAGATCATTTATGTGTGTTTGAGCTGTCTCTTCTATGCGCTCAATATTATAATAATAGTTGGCTCTGCAACTATTTTAGCCAACCAGAGATGGGGCAACACCAGCCAATCAGAAACTAAAGATGGGCACATTTGCATTAAAACATCAGAGCTTTAATTCAGGGGTGCACCTTTAGGCTCCATGCCCATTACAGTCTCATGTTTTACTATACAGTTGTATCACGGGCTAAGTGACACCACTGTTTGCATAATTTGTTGCGGAATCAGGCTTGTATTCCAAAACACTCGTAAACCGAATCAAATTTTCCCATAAGAAATAATGTTCCCATAACTCAATGTTACCATAACTCAAATTATTTGTTCCACAGCCCCAAAAAATAAATACAGTACATAAAAATTATTAAAACAAAATATAAAGTATAAATAAAACAAATTAAGCTGCACTCTACCTTTTAAAAAAAGTAAAAACAAATTCCAACAGATAAGTGTTTCTGTTTGTGCGTGCAGGCGCTGTGTGTGTGTGAATCTAAAGTAAGCCCCCCTCTCCCCCTTCTCGTCTTATACATTTACCCTTCCTCCACTCTTTTCACACACGTGCGCACACAACGGAAACACTGTTTTATTGGACAAATAAACAAGAAATCTCTCTAATGACACTCGATTGAGTGACACACTAACGGAATCACTGCTGTAAAGTAAAAATAAAACAAATTAACCTGCGACAGAGCAGTGTTTCTGTGTAGAGCAGAGAGAAAGGGTGTGTGTTTGTGTGTGTGTGTCTGTGGGTGTGTGTGTCTGTGAAGGCGAACGTAGAAGGGGTCTGTATGTGTATGTGTGTGTCCAATGACGTGCACAACACACACACAGACACAAAGAGCAGGCTGAGCCTTGAGCAGAGAGAGAAAATAAGAGTCTCTAATGAGACTTTTCTTTTGCTTTACACGCGCACTGTACACATGCATACAGAAACAAAATACACTCAACAAAAATATAAACGCAACACCTTTGTTTCTGCTCCGATTTTTTATGAGATGGACTTGAAGATCTAAAATTCATTCCAGATACACACAGGTGGCCTTTAATTTTGGGCAGTATAAGGTACACCTGTGCATTACTCATGATGTCAGATCAGCATCTTGATGTGGCACACCTGTGAGGTGGGATGGATTATCTCAGCAAAGCAGAAGTGCTCACTATCACACATTTAGACTGATTTGTGAACAATGTTTGAGAGAAATGGTAATATTGTGTATCTGGAATGAATTTTAGATCTTTAAGTCCATCTCATGAAAAATCGGAGCAGAAACAAAGAAAAATATTTTTGTTGAGTGTAAAATGTTTTACACACACACACATGCTCACAGTGTTATAGTAAACAGTACACGCGTGCACGGATGTTGATTATACTAGCAAGAGACGAGCACTAAGACCCAGCAGGGGAGACGATTACCCACAATTCTGCAGCGCAAGAGAGAGAAAAACCATTGGCTCAGTTAAACAAGAAGCGCATGCGTAATACATGATACTCGGTACTCATAAACCAAATCTTGTTCGTTTTCCAAGTCAAAATTTATTAAAAATCTTTGCTTGTCTTACTACAGTACATGTAGAATAAAATATTGTAAATCTTTTGTTTTAATAGTATGTTTACTAGGTCACTTACCCTACATACACATTGTTGCAAAAGTCTCTGATCCAATAATATGCAGGAAAACTAATATAGGCGGCACTTTTTGTTTTAGAAACATAAGAGTGTCTCAGTCAGAGGACTGGTTGGTTGATGAAGCAGGGATCACTGGTGGTGGATTATGTCTTTACACAATGCATACTGGGTGTAAAACTTTCACTACATCAAGGTGTGAAAAGCTAAATGACTGACTTTCAAACATGTGAAAGGCCCAAAGTGCTGGAAAGTGTGTTTTAAGCAAAAATGTAACATTATTTCGGGGCTTTTTGGATTAGTACCTGTACAGTAGGTAGCTGTACAACTTGTCTATTTAAAAACAGCTAGAAGGGAAGCCTAAAAGTAAATTCTGAAAATTTTGCTTCCTGCCAGTTCAGAGCCTCAGCACTCACATAGATGGAGCCTGATAGAGACAGAAAAACCCAAAAGGAGGAGGATTGTTTAGAGTAAGACAGAGACAGAGACTCACACCAGCTGTGTTCTAGTCATCATACAGAAGAGTAATAAGACAAGATTACTTACTGCTGTAGCACAGGGGGAAGTAAGAATTATTGCATGGCACTGAGGACCAATTCCATGTCCCTGGCCACATTGCAACACAATCATGGGGTGATGGCTGAGGTTGACCACTCGCCCAGTTCCTGTAAGCAGAGTTTCCTCCATCAGTCCACTGCCAGTCATCACGCAGCAGGCCGATCCAGAAGGACGTGCTGCTGTTTAACCCTTTAATCTTCACCTCTTCATTTTGCTGCTGATCTCTGATGCTGACCAGGTCAGTGTAGTGCCCCCTGCAGTAATGCTGAGCTTCATACCAGGTAATATTCTCAAGGATTAGATGATAATTAGGAGTTGAAGCATCTGTGGAGGTTAAAAAAAGTAAAAACTGGACTCTTAATTGTATGTTTGCAATGACGACACATTTAAAACATAATATATTTGGGGAAAACAGAAAGCATTTATTTTAATGTGAGGCTGGTCCAAAACCCGGCCTTTTTGGCTGAGTGTTATTAAAAATTATTATTAGATTTGTGTGTGTGTGTGTGTGTGTGTGTGTGTGTGTGTGAAAATAAGATTTCAATACATTTTGTCCTAAAGGTACCGTCTGGTTTATTTGTAAACAGCAGACTGCTGTACAGAGCTGGAATGATGAAGGATCCATGTGTGTTCAGAAGAAACTAGTAGGATGTATTATGGTAACGTATGTAATCACTAACCAATTATGTATTTTATCCTTTCCTTACTGCATTATAAATCACTAGCATTACTAGACATCACTGTCTGTCTTTCTGTACTTATTAATACAAAGAAATCACATTCTGTAATGTTGAGTATCAGACGCCTTGTTTACACTAAGTTGTCCTTCTTTGGTGGTCAGACAAATACACTCCCTGTTCGGTAATCAGAGAGTGAATCACAGATAAGAAATGGAAAAAGTAGATCGGATAAACATGAAGTTTTGTCTTAAAACCACTCCAGCGTGTTAAAATTCACTTATACCACTTCAGCGCTGTTATTTCAGCCAAAGTGAAAATATGAACTAATCCCAGTAAAAATATTCACTTTATCTTTTCTAATTAATATCTATTGGTGCAGGTGTTTGTTTACATTGAGACAGTACAGCATTAGTAGATTATTTTAAAGTAGATTATTTAATCCCACACATAACCGTTCATAACATCACTTTTACTCCACATTTAGATTTACTGATGGTGCAGGTTAAACTTCAGTCAGAGATCTAAGGACTGCAGGAGATTCAGTAAATTCTGTCAGGATAAAAGGCTCCCATTCCACTGAGTTAAGAACATTATTGCCTTGGAAATGCCTTGGTATCAATTCTTAGGCGCCATTAGCAGGTCATCAATTTTAAGCGCATTTATGGAGTTGTTATCAGATTTTATTACCTGCATCATTCATATTAAATAAAGAAGTAAGTATGAAGAAAATTTGCAAAATGATATTTTAAGGAAAATAGTGATAATAGAAAGCGATAATACATGTTCAATTCAATCAATTTTATTTGTATAGCGCTTTTAACAATTGTCATCGTCGTAAAGCAGCTTTACACAATCAAAATAATTATTTAAGTCTGTATGTGAGTGTGCATGAATCAAAATGACCAGATTGTCCCTGGTGAGCAAGCCGTGGGCGACAGTGGCAAGGAAAAACTCCCTGAGATGGTAATAGGAAAAAACCTTGAGAGGAACTAGACTCAACAGGGAACCCATCCTCATTTGGGTGAAACTGAAAGCAGGAATTGATCTGCATCAATTATACAGTGTGTTAGGTGGCAGCCAGTCCAGCTATAACAATTGATGTTAATTGATGTTAATATGGAGTCCAGGTAGTTATTGGAAACAATTGCAGTCTTAAACTATCGAGAAAACGCAGCCAAGTCAAGTCCTCAGAGAAACAGTTGTCAACACCAGTCGAGGCCAGAACCATTTTTATGGTAGAGTAAAACCATCCCCACACACCAGATGCATGCCAAAGAGACACACGGGGCATCCATGTGACGAGATCTCCAACCAGAAGCAGTGCACAGGATGGGTCAGACAGGTCCGGAGGGCAGAGGGAGTCTGGATTACTGGCAGCTCAGGAATGACAAGTGTAGCTCGACAGAGAGAGCAAAGAGAGAGAGGGGGAGAGAGAACAGAAGATGGGAGAGCAGAAGAGGAGAAAAAACAGGTATGGTCACAGTCACATAATGTATAATGTGAATGTATATTTAGTGTAGAGTGCAAGCAGAGACTCCGGCAGGACTAACTATAACGGGATAACTAAAAGGGAGGAGCCAGAAGGAAACACAGACATGAGGGCTCCCTGAGATGTAAAAACAATCACCTCACCGTCAACAAACCTGAATGATCAATGAGAGTGGGGAAGACAGCATCTAAACATACCAGTTCACCATAATACTCTACGTCCATGAGTCCCCCAGATCTGCTTCTTTACCCAAGACAAATCTATTTATAAAAATGCTTGATTAAATAAATAGGTTTTAAGCCTGGACTTAAACATTGAGACTGTGTCTAAATCCCGAACATTATTTGGAAGACTATTCCATAATTTTGGGGCTATGTAAGAAAAAGCTCCGCCCCCATCTGTAGTTTTCATAATATGTGATATTGACAAGCAGCCTGCATTCTTTGATCGAAGTAGGCTTGGCTTAGATACTGCGGCGCGAGACCATTTAATGCTTTATACGTCAAGAGTAGTATTTTAAAATCAATGCGAAATTTCACGGGGAGCCAATGAAGTGAAGATAAGGTAGGTGTAATGTGCTCGTATCTTCTGGTTCTAGTGAGGACTCTCACTCCTGCATTCTGGACTAGCTGAAGCTTGTTTATGCATCTAGTTGAACAACCAGACAATAAGGCATTACAATAGTCCAACCTAGAGGTGATAAAAGCATGAACTAGTTTTTCTGCATCGTTTAGCGACAATACATTTCTTATCCTGGCAATATTTCTGAGGTGAAAGAATGCTATCCTGGTAATATTATCTACATGAGCTTCAAATGAAAGGCTGGAATCAATAATCACACCGAGGTCTTTTACTGTTGCACTCGATGGAACAGAAAGGCTATCTAAAGTTACAGTGTGATCTAAAATCTTACTTCTAGCTGAATGTGATCCTATGACTAGAACTTCTGTCTTATCAGGATTAAGCAGAAGGAAGTTAATTAGCATCCAATCTCTTATGTCCTGCACACATTGCTCAACTTTAGTAAGCTGTTTTTTCTCATCTGGTTTTGCTGAGACATATAACTGTGTGTCGTCAGCATAACAATGAAAAAACTAATACCATGTTTACGGATTATCTCGCCTAAAGGAAGCATGTATAGGGAAAAAAGCAGTGGGCCTAAAACTAAACCTTGTGGAACACAAACTCCACTAAAGAGCATGCAGAATACTCACCATTTAAGTCTACATACTGATAACGATCGGTCAAATAGGATCTGAGCCAGGAGAGGGCTATACCCTTAATTCCTACAACATTTTCTAATCTGTGAAGAAGAATACCATGATCAATGCTGTCAAATTGATTATGGTATAAAAGCTGCACTGAGGTCGAGTAACACAAGCATAGGTACACAACCTCGATCAGAGGCCAATAGGAGGTCATTTACTACTATAACAAGTGCTGTTTCTTTGCTGTCATGAGGCTCAAATCCTGACTGATACAGTTCATGTATGCTATTTCTATGTAGATATGAGCATAGCTGCTCCGCTACTATCTTTTCGAGACTCTTAAAGATGAAGGGGGGGTTTGATATCGGCCTGTAATTGGACAGCTGACAGGAGTCAAGGTCAGGTTTCTTAATAATCGGTTTAATAACTGCTTATTTAAAAGATTTTGGAACATACCCAATGCTAAGTGAGGAATTACTTATTCTCAACAGGGGTTCTGCTATTGCTGGTACTATCTGTTTAAGAAAATGTGTCGGTATAGTCGGTATTCCACTAATTGTCATTTACAGACCTCCAGGGCCGTACGCTGAATTTCTTAGTGAATTTGCAGATTTCCTCTCAAACCTATTTGTTTTTGTAGACAAGGCATTGATTTCTGGAGACTTTAATATTCATTTTGAGAATCCAGAAGACCCAGACCTCAGTAGGAGTAAATCAGTGTGTAGTAGGACCCACTCATAAAGCAGGTCACACTTTAGATTTAATAATATTCTTCGGATTAAGTATAAGAAATTTATTTACAAGTCCATTGTCTGAAGTTATATCAGATCACTATCTTGTCTCAATTCAAGTGTGTCATAGTGATAATGTATGCACAGCGCCGCGCTACCGTACTAAATATACATTCACATTGTAGGGAATATTTGATTTTTAGTATGTTTCATTGTATTCTGTGTGCATGAGAACAGAGTGATTTTCTTCCTGTTCTCACGACACAAGCTGTACTTTCAATAAACACATCCTATAGAAGTTTATGTTAAAGGTCGTAAAACTGTTAAACGCTCGTAAATGTAGAGCTACTCCTAAATTTATGTTCTTCCTTACCTTATCTGTTAAAAGCATTCCAGACTGGATGTAAACACTCCTGCATCCACCTTTTCTTTGGTTCTTTGTGTGTGTGCGTATATATACTCCTGTCTCCCACAATAAACTTTGAACGTCTCACTGAGCACTGACTAGTGTGTATCATTGAGGGGTTCCCTGGTACCAGGCGGGACAAGCAGAATACAGGCTGAGCACTGAGTAGACAAAAGGAGGTCTACCAAAATTCAAGAAATCCTTACAAGTTGGGGGCTCTGTCCGGGATACCTCTAATCAGGTGAGTGCTGCTTTAAAAAAATTTTCTCTATAAGCATAGAGCAAGCACGCTCCCTGGTTTTTGGTATCTGGACCATATACAGTACGGGGGAGGATTGTCTTGGGGCTTTTACGCCTGTTTAGCGCGCGCTCGCTTCTGAAAGGTTCCTTGAACTGAAGCATAGTGTGGAAGCTGTATTCTGTTGCCCGCTCTTTGTTATTGTCTTTGTTGAGCTCTTTGTTGTTGTCTTTGTTAAAGTATTGTGTGTTGTTTGTTGAAGATATTGGTTTTTTTTCTGTCGCGGGTTTATTCACATTTATAAAATGGGTAATAAGAACACAACTACTTATCCAAAGCCGGACCCAGAAGAGGTTCCGCGTGACTGGATGAATAGGTGTGGACTTACTTACTTTACCACACCTTGGCTTGATAATTTATCAGGGTGGACTGAACCACAATCTCAATTTTTAACCTATCCACGAGGAGGTACTTTTAAGCCTGAATATTTAGCCTCTGCTTACTCTCAGATATATGAGGGTATGGGTGATCCAGGTTGGGATTATCCTTATATGGGTTCATGTTATCAAAAATGGGTAGAAATGAAAGCTCTTTGGGATAAATATTTAGACATAAAAGAAACTTATATACAGAAGAAAAAGATTCCAAAGGTTACATCTGAAACTAAATTCAAGCCGCCTGTTCACTCAACCTTTCCGATCCCTCCTCCATATCATGCTGACATAGTAACGTCAGCATCTAACCAACTAATTATTGAGAAAATCTATCCTAATTTGAATCCCACTAATCCTTTTGTGAGCTGCCCATCTGTGCCTGTCTCCCCTGTACCCACAAAACCGTGCTCACCTTCGTCGGAAGTGTGTGCCTCAGGAAAGGGAAAGACTCCCAAGAAGGTGTCAGGACGAACTTCTGAGAGCCCTCTATCGGATGATCCCGAGGATACTGATGGTGAGGATGATGATAATTCGGACGATGAAGGTCCGGATGAGAGGTCTCGCCCCAAACCTCGACAAGAAAACACTGCGTTTGTTTTCTCTATGGGACCAAAGGGTCCAAAAATCCTTCCACCATCCGTAAGCACGCTGAAGGACATTATTAAGATGCTCCCTTCTCCCAACAAACCTTTGCATTTTGTTGATATGCTGATAAAGGCTTCTAGGCACTGTCAGCTCGTGGGTGCGGATTACCGCTTTATTTTGCAATCGGTTTTGGGAGATGGGTACGATGAGGCGGATTTGATAAAAACAGTAAAATGCTTAGACCCTGAAAAAGACACATGGACTGTAGTGGTGAAACAGGAAGATGTAGAAGGTGGGGGAAGACGGAAAAAGAAGGAATATAACTTTCATTGGGGTAATTCTAATGAGGCTATGAAACTTTTAAAAGATGAGCTAACTACTTATCTTCTTGCACGTCAACAAGCTAGTCAAGATCTGTCACAGGTAACTAATTGTAGACAAGAAAAGAGTGAGACTACATCCAGGTTTCTGGAGCGGTTTCGAGAGACCTGGACCCTTTTGGGTGGTATGCCCCTCCCTGAAGAAAACCCTAACCCACTTTTCCTTACAACCTTCTTGAATAATTGTCGACCAGAAATCGTGAAAATTTTAAAGTTTTAATTGTCAGATCGTTCTACAATGACTATTAAAAAATTAGGTGAGCGTGTGAGAACACTAGAAGGAGATGGTATTTTAGAAAATAAACAAGTGGCATGTTTGTTTGTGAAAAGTGAAGGATACAGAGGTGGAAAAAAGGGAGGTAGAGGAGGCCAAAGAGGCCGTAGAAGAGGTAGAGGAGGTCTGCAGGGTCAGAGTGTACCCCGTAGATCTGGTTATTGTTATTATTGTTATAAAGAAGGTCATTGGGCTCGTGAATGTCACACGAAGGCCCGAGATGAGGGACGTAGTGGACAAAATGTGTATAATCAATTGAATGATGCTAATGAGGTGTTTTCTCCTAATCCTTCCCAGCAGCCACCACAGCGAGTACAACAACAACAACAACAGCAATATAGACCCAATCCCTTCTCAGGGATGCAGGTAGAAGCATATGATGCATAGGGATGCCCGCAGAGTTCCAGCCCCGCGATGTTACTTTGTACTTTCGAGTCACCTCAGGTTAATGAGTTGCCCTTTATATAATTATGTATAGATGGTTCCGTATTCTCTTTCTTGGTTGATACAGGAGCCACAATGTCGTCTTTGGGTCGTGATTACAAGGGCCGCTCTCGAATAAAAGTATCAGCTCTGTGGGAATTGAAGGGGTTGCTCAACGGAATTATTTTACTCCCCAGTTAACTGTAACATGTCCTTTAGATAAGGGAATTCATCTTTCTCATCGTTTTGTTTGCATGCCTGATTGTCCTTTTAATCTGTTAGGTCGTGATTTAATGAGCAGGCTACACATGTCCCTGACTTTTTCTGGAGCGAAACTCACTGTTGAAGTGCCTGATTCAGTTTCTTTCTCCCACCTTACAAATATGCGTGTAAATAATTGTTTCCTTTCTTCACAGAACAGCTCTCTTCCTGCTGCCCTTGAATGTGTGCCAAGCAGTCTGTGGGCTGAACATAAGGATGAGGTGGGGTTAGTTCACTGTGTGCCTTATAAAGCTAAATTAAAACACTTGCAACCTGTGTACATCAAACAATATCCACTCTCCGAGGCCAAGGCTTCAGGAATAGATGAGATTTTAAGCTCACTGCTCAAGCAGGGTAGTGTTAAACCCTGTGTAAGTTCTTATAACACACCTGTTAACCCAGTCTTGAAACCTGATGCTACGTGGAGATTTACACAAGATCTGAGAAAAATAAATGACATTCCTGTAGCACCTGTTGTGCCTGATGTGCTGTCCATTGTTTCTTCTATACCTTGTCATCATTCACATTTTTCTGTTATTGACCTTTGCTCTGCCTTCTTCAGTGTTCCTGTGGAAGAGCAGACACAGCCATTGTTCGCCTTCACCCACAGGGGGCGTCAGTTCACCTGGTCTCGTCTTCCTCAAGGCTGTGTTGATTCACTGGCTGTTTTTTCGGCTGTAGTAAGAGATGCACTTGGTGATCTAACTCTCCCCACTGATTCTGTTGTCCTATCTTACGCGGATGATCTACTGGTGTCCGCCGCTTCGCCTGCTGTCTGCGAAGAAGCCACCATTTGTCTCCTGAAACACCTGGCACAGAAGGGTTTCAAGGTATCAAAGACTAAATTACAGTTTTGCAGAGACACTGTAAAATACCTGGGTTTTGAGCTCTCCCAAGGCCAAAGAAGGCTCTCAAAGGAACGAATCCAGGTTATTCTCGACACTAAACGTCCAAGCACTAAACATGCTCTCATGGCTTTCCTGGGACTGATCAACTACTGTCGTCAGTGGATTCCTGACTGCTCATTTCATGATAAACGCATCAGGACAGCCATCTCACACAACGATCCGCTCCAACAACCTCTGACATGGACTGCTGACATGGTTGAGGCATACAAGGAACTAAAAAAGGCCCTATGTTCCGCTCCAGCACTGGGCCTGCCTAACTATCAGAAAACGTTCCATCTATATGCGTGTGAGCACGGGGGCACCGCTTCTGCTGTATTGGCACAGGAGCATGGGGGGGGGGGGATGAGACCATGTGCTTTCTTATCTAAAACTTTGGATGCTGTGGCACAAGGTTTGCCTGCCTGTCTCAGGGCTGTGGCCGCCTATGCGGTGATGGTACAAGATGCTGAGAAGATTGTTCTCTCTCATCCTTTAATTTTGTATTCTTCACATCAGGTTAAACAAGTGCTACAGAACCTTCAAACACAACATATGACGGCTCAGAGAAGGTCTGGGTATGAGATTATCCTTTGTTCTACAAGTAACTTAGAGATAAAATCCACCTCTTCTTTTGACACCCTTGGATATGCTCTGGCACGCTTGATCAATGCACAGGACGACACGTTAGTAGATACAGATCATGACTGCTGTTCAGAGATCATTCACTCCACTAGTATACGCCCTGATCTGTCTTCTACTCCATTAGCAACTGGTGATACTCTGTTTGTAGATGGTTCTTGTTCAAAACCGTATGATGGGAAATTTCTCTGTGGTTATGCTGTGTGTGCATTGCCAGATATAACCATTGAAGCTTACTCTCTCCCTTTCTCATCTGCTCAGGCAGCTGAACTTTTTGCTCTAACTCGTGCGTGTGTTCTTTCTGAGGAAAAAAGATGTTACTATATACACTGATTCTCGTTACGCTTTTGGTATCGCTCATGACTTTGGCCGCATCTGGCAATCCAGGGGTTTTCGTTCCGCTGAGGGTAAGCCAATTTCTCATTCTTCTCTAGTTCAGGATTTGATAGACGCATGCCATCTACCTAATACTCTCGCTATTGTAAAAACTAAGGGTCATTCTTCTGGGGACTCTATGGAAGTGCGAGGTAATTCTCTAGCTGATTGTATTGCTAAAAAAGCAGCTCAAAAACAGATTTTCTTTCCTGACTCTGGTTCTGATTTGATCAATACATCCTTTCTTGCTAGCTCTTTGATTCCTGATGTAGATTTATGGTCTTTGCAAGCTTCAGCCACGCCAAATGATTCCTCTTTTTGGCAAGCTCAAGGTGCCTACGTTGCTTCTGATGGTTTATGGTATTGTGCTGATGGTCGTTTGTGCCTGCCATCTCATTGTCTTCCGTTCCTCGTGCGCGAGTTCCACGGTGTTACACATCGCGCGCGAAGGGGGGTTAAGGAAGATATGAAAAAACTCTTTTGCATAGCCAACATGCTTGGAACAATTGATTTATTAATATCTAGATGTTTGGTGTGTGCTCAGAATAATGTGACAAAGGGTTTAGGTAAACACGAAAGTCTTCCATTACCTACTGCCCCGTTTGCAGAGTGGCAAATTGATTTTACGCATATGCCTGCATGTGGCACATTCAAATATCTTTTGGTTTTGGTAGACAAGTTTTCTAGGTGGGTGGAAGCTTTCCCGTGTGCTCATGAGAATGCAAAGGTGGTGACCCGAGTTTTAGCGAAAGAAATAATACCTCGTTATGGCGTGCCTCATGCTATTGACTCAGATAAAGGAACACCTTTTACATCTCAGGTAACACAGAATTTGTGTAAATATGTTTCACTGTCCTGGTATTTTCACATTCCTTATCATCCACAGTCATCAGGTATAGTAGAAAGAACAAATAGGACACTGAAAGAAAAATTGGCTAAAGCAATGCAAACCCAGGGCAGTAAAAACTGGGTTGATCTGTTACCTGCTGTTCTAGCTGAAATGAGAATGACACCAAGACGTGCACATGTCCCCACATGAAATTATATTTGGCAGACCCTTTCCCGTGCCATGGAGGAAAGGTAAACCCGCGATAGGAACAACTGATCTACATGTACATATTGTACATATTGCTGAATATTCTGCTGCTCTGATAGATACTCTAACTAAACATTATGAACAAATTGCTGATGTGACTCCAATACCCTCAACAAAACCCACACATCCTTTTATTGTGGGAGATAGTGTTCTGGTAAAATCTTTGACCCCCAGAAAACTGGGAGATTGTAAATATGATGGACCAGCAGAAATAATCGCAATTACTCGTTCTGCTGTCTTAACTGATCTTTTTCCACAGTGGATCCATGCTACTAGGCTGAAGAGATGTCCTGTCGGCGTGAGAACAAAGGATGAATAAATGCGTGTGTATTATTATCTTTCTGTCTTTGTGATTTTTGTTTCCTAGACTAAAGACGTGCTGCAGTGATGTCCAACCCGTGATGTGACATAGAGAGAATGACGTGACACAGAGGGATCGTCTGGGGTTGCCACTGAACGACTTTACTTCTGCTATTAGTGTAGCATTTCTGGTGGTGTCTTAGCGCCTCGTAAGGTGGGACGAGTGCAGATTGGGCGTGCCCGCACTCTGAGCACTGTATCGTCAAGAAAGGCAATAGTTCACCACTAGTAGTTATTTATGAGTTTGCACTCAACTTGTTATATTTCTGTGTATTCTTTTGGTCACACTCCATCCTGTAGAGTTTGTAGAACAGCACTAGGAGTGGAAACCTCTCCTGCCTTAGGATGAAGTTTCTTTTTGTCCTCCTAATCTTGAACAAGGGATTGTTGTACATAGTGCAACCTCATCCACATGATAATGTTTTTTGGAGATTCGCTAATTGGACCGCTAAGCAACATACCAATGAGTCTTGTTATGTGTGCCAACATTTCCCTTCCGCTGCAGGACAGACGTCACTGAGACCCCTACCTGGTAATGAATCAGCTCTCTTAGTAGCTGCACGAGTTTGTATTAGTTCCTACTGTCGAAATGGTACTCAGTATATTAACTCTAACCTGACACATAGCTTATTTTTGAATCAAACAGGGTCTGACTGGTGGTGCAGACTGATGCACTACGATCATAATTTCTCAAACCCTTGTGACTATTAACTTACTGCTTTAGATATTAGCCTCCTCCGCTTCAGCACGAGGAAAAGAGCTCTCGTCACTGCTTTCCAGGTCTTCACTTTGCCCAATTTTAAATATCCTTACTGCTTTATAGGAAATGGCTCTGTATTTCTTGGAAACATGCATCTAGATATGTGTAGTGAAGCATATTTTCCCTATTCTCCAGATCGTTCTTGTCCTGAAGGTAATTGCTCAGTAATCCACCCTGGCCCCCGTGGGACCATTAATCACTATTCAGATTGGTATTGGGTTTGTGATAAGGCTGTTTACATTTTCCTCCCTGCTAACTGGGCTGGAATTTGTGCCCCTTCTCAATTTAGAGGCTCTTTTACACTGGTCACACGAAACCCACGTGGAACCCAACATCATGCTCGCCTTAAGCGAGATAGTGATCCATTCCCTCCCCCTGATCATCAGTTACAGATTAAGGCAGTTAAATTTTGGCATGCTTTTTTCCCTCAATATGGTGTGACTAACACATTACAGGTTAGCTACTTTTGTTAATGCCACTAATATTGCTGTAGAAGGTATTAAAGG
Organism: Clarias gariepinus; assembly: GCF_024256425.1. Lineage (NCBI taxonomy): Eukaryota > Metazoa > Chordata > Actinopteri > Siluriformes > Clariidae > Clarias > Clarias gariepinus. The sequence goes on from NC_071124.1 coordinate 1,479,930, forward strand.
GGAATTAACTGCTCTTCGACTGACCACAGTACAGAATAGAATGGCCCTTGATTTAATCCTCGCCGAGAAGGGGGGTGTTTGTGCTATGGTAGGTGATAGTTGTTGTACATACATTCCAGCTAATGATGATGAACATGGAAAGATTTCTACTGCTTTGGAAAAGATGCGCGAGGTTGCTTCTCAGTTAAAGGATGATGAAAAGGGTCAAGTAGGTTGGAGAGTTTGGTATACTTTGTTTGGTCAATGGGCTCCTTATCTCTCCCTTGTCGTACTGGTTTTGTTTATTTTATTGTTGTTGTGTCTTTTAGGTCCATGCATTTTTCGCTGTGTGCAAAATCTTTTGTACAAGTATGTTTCAGGTTATGTTCCTGCGCCGTGTCCAATGACCTATTATCCGCCAGCGACTTCTTGAAAGCTCTGAGTTTTATTCAACGATATTTCTTATGAATAAAAGGGGGGAATTGTAGGGAATATTTGATTTTTAGTATGTTTCATTGTATTCTGTGTGCATGAGAACAGAGTGATTTTCTTCCTGTTCTCACGACACAAGCTGTACTTTCAATAAACACATCCTATAGAAGTTTATGTTAAAGGTCGTAAAACTGTTAAACGCTCGTAAATGTAGAGCTACTCCTAAATTTATGTTCTTTCTTACCTTATCTGTTAAAAGCATTCCAGACTGGATGTAAACACTCCTGCATCCACCTTTTCTTTGGTTCTTTGTGTGTGTGCGTATATATACTCCTGTCTCCCACAATAAACTTTGAACGTCTCACTGAGCACTGACTTGTGTGTATCATTGAGGGGTTCCCTGGTACCAGGCGGGACAAGCAGAATACAGGCTGAGCACTGAGTAGACAAAAGGAGGTCTACCAAAATTCAAGAAATCCTTACACACATCAACTACCACACAGTGTTTTATCAGTAATCTCCCAGAGTTAACAAATTTGATTAGATCACCGTCTGACCCCACAGAACTCGATCAGGCAACTGAATATTTAGAGTCGACGTTCCATTATACCTTAGATAACGAAGCTTCAGTTAAAGGAAAAATTATTAGAGATAAGAAACTCGCTCCCTGGTATAACGATCACACGCGTACTTTAAAACAGACCGCTTGGAAATTAGAACGTAAAAGGAGAGCATCCTGAACTATAGAAAAGTTCTTATTGTAGCTAGATCAACGTATCTCTCCACTCTTATAAAAAATAACAAAAATAATCCTAGATTTTTATTTAATACCGTAGCCAAATTAACCAGAAATAAGACCACTGCAGAAATCTCCACAACAACACTGTGTAATAGTGAGGACTTCATGAACTTTTTTAATAATAAAATTGTAAATATTAGGCATAAAATTGAGGCTTTGAAACCAAACAATGTAAGTTACGCAGATGTTAAACTAGCCATGTCAGATCGTAACTTAGAATTCTTTACTCCCCTTGAAGAGAATGAACTAATTTCACTCATCTCTTCTGCAAATTCATCAACCTGTACATTAGATTCTGTACGGACACATTTTCTTAAACAGATAGTACCAGCAATAACAGAACCCCTGTTGAGAATAATAAATTCTTCACTCAGAATTCGGTATGTTCCAAAATCTTTTAAATTAGTAGTTATTAAACCGATTATAAAGAAACCTGACCTTGAACCCTGTCAGCTGGGCCTCATCACAGCACAGAGACAGCACTCGTTAAAGTAGTAAATGACCTCCTATTGGCTTCTGATCAAGGTTGTGTAACTATGCTTGTATTACTCGACCTCAGTGCAGCTTTTGACATAATTGATCATAGTATTCTTCTTCACAGATTAGAAAATGTAGCTAAATGTAGCTCTCTCCTGGCTCAGATCCTATTTGACCAATCGGTATCAGTATGTAGACTTAAATGGTGATTATTCTGAAGGTTCTCTAGTGGAGTTTGGTGTTCCACAGGGTTCAGTTTTAGGCCCACTGCTTTTTTCCCTTTACATGCTTCCTCTGGGCAACATAATCCGTAAGCATGGTATTAGTTTTCAGTGTTATGCTGACGACACACAGTTATATGTCTCAGCAAAACCTGATAAGAAAAAACAGCTTACAAGGTTGAGCAATGTGTGCAGGAAATAAGAAATTGGATGCTAATTAACTTCTTTCTGCTTAATCTAGGTAAGACAGAAGTTCTAATCATAGGACCGCATACAGCTAGAAGTAAGATTCTAGATTACTCTGTAACTTTAGATGGCCTTTCTGTTCCATCAAGTGCAACAGTAAAAGACCTCGGTGTGATTATAGATTCCAGCCTTTCATTTGAAGCTCATGTAGACCTCAGAAATATTGCCAAGAAAAGACGTATATTGTCGATAAACGATGCAGAAAAACTAGTTCATGCTTTTATCACCTCTAGGTTAGACTATTATAATGCCTTACTGCCTGGTTGTTTAACTAGGTGCATAAACAAGCTTCAGCTAATCCAGAATGCAGCAGCGAGAGTCCTCACTAGAACCAGAAGATACGAGCACATTACACCTATCTTATCTTCACTTCATTGGCTCCCTGTGAAATTTCGCATTGATTTTAAAATACTACTTTTGACATATAAAGCATTAAATGGTCTTGCACCGCAGTATCTGAGTGAACTGCTAGTGTCTTACGATCCGCCACGCCTACTTCGATCAAACGAAACAGGTAGTCATAGTTAGTCCTGCCAGAGTCTCTGCTTGCACTCTACACTAAATATACTTTCACATTATACATTATGTGACTGTGACCATACCTAACTTATCTTTCCTCTTCTGCTTTCCCCTCTTCTGTTCTCCCTCCCCTTCTCTCTCTTCCCATGTCTCATGTCGTTCCTGAGCTGTCAGTGATTCAGACTCCCTCTGACCTCCGCACCTGTCTGACCCATTCTGGGGCCCTGCTTCTGGTTAGAGATCTCGTCACATGGGAGGAGAACCAAGATGGCGCCGGTGAGGTCGGCTGCCGTCACGACTGCTCCGACCACCTTTTCTTTGATTTTTTGTTCTTTAAGTTAGTTTTTACCGTTTTAAAACCAGTAAAATTACCACCATGGAGTACATTAGTTATAGAGATAGAGACACTCTTGTTTCTATTGGTATACAATGTACTCACAATTCAACGTTTTTAACTCCGGATCCGAGCTGGCCGAGTGAGATCCTGAGGGAAAACAAAGGACGCGACGCGAAGCGGCGGCCTCAAGGGAAACAAGCCGGCGTCAGAAACAGGCTGAGAGCCCGTGCACACCGCACACCTCTGCCCAGCATCCTGCTCGCCAACGTCCAGTCACTGGAGAACAAGCTCGATGACCTCAGGGCCAGGATAAAGTTCCAGAGAGACATTCGGGACTGCAATCTCCTCTGCTTCACCGAGACATGGCTGAACCCAGCGGTGCCGGACCACGCCATCCAGCCGGCCGAGTTCTTCTTGGTTCACCGCATGGACAGGACACGGGACTCGGGGAAGTCAAGGGGAGGCGGCGTGTGTTTAATGGTGAACAGCAGCTGGTGCAACAGCGCGAGCGTTGTTCCTCTCACACGCTCCTGCACACCAAATCTGGAGCTACTGTCCATCATGTGTCGTCCTTTTTACCTTTCTCGGGAGTTTACATCGGTCATAATCAGCGCCGTTTATATTTCACCACAAGCGGACACGGACACTGCCTTATGCGAGCTGCATGAGGCACTCACACAGCACCAGACACAACACCGGGACGCTGCGCTTATTGTGGCCGGGGACTTTAATAGTGCCAACCTCAAACATGCAGCGACGAACTTTTATCAGCATATCACCTGCCCCACCAGGGGCGAAAGGACACTGGACCACTGTTACACTACAGTCAAGGACGGCTATAAGGCACAATCTCGCCCTCCGTTTGGCCAATCCAACCACGCCGCCATCTTCCTCATGCCAAAATACAAACAAAGGCTGAAACAGGAAGTTCCGGTTCAGAGGGAGGTCGCGCGCTGGACGGACCAATCGGTGGCCGCGTTATAGGACGCACTCGATGACGCAGACTGGGACATGTTCAGAAAGAGCTCCGATGACGTCAGCGTGTTTACGGAAGCGGTTGTGGGATTCATCGGGAAACTAGCGGACGATACCGTGGAAAAAAAGACTATTAGAACGTTTCCCAACCAGAAGCCGTGGGTGGATAAAACCATCCGCGACGCTCTGAAATCTCGCACCGCTGCCTACAACACGGGACTCGCATCGGGGGAAATGGAACCGTACAAGGCTGCGTCATACAGCGTCCAGAAGGCGGTGAAAGAGGCAAAGCAGCGCTACGGGAGGAAACTAGAGTCACAGCTCCAACAGAGTGACTCTAGGAGCCTGTGGCAGGGATTAAGGACAATTACTGATTATAAAGCAACAACAACCGGTATGACGAACGCGGACGTGACTCTGGCAGACGAGCTGAACACTTTCTATGCTCGCTTCGAGGCTGCAGCTTAAGACGCTAGCGATGCTAATGCTAACGGCTGCAGACAGGAAGTCACTGCCAGCACCGGAAGCGCGTTCATCATCACCGAGCATGACGTGAGGAAAGCCTTCAAGAGAGTGAATTCCATGAAAGCAGCAGGACCAGACGGCATCTCAGGCCGTATCCTCAGAGCCTGCGCAGACCAGCTAGCACCTGTGTTTACAGAGATATTCAACATCTTTTTATCTCAGTCTGTGATCCCCACATGCTTCAAAGAGTCCATTATTGTTCCTGTCCCAAAGAACCACATCCTGCTTCCCTCAATGATTATCGCCCTGTAGCCCTCACCTCAGTAGTAATGAAGTGCTTTGAAAGCCTGGTCAGAGACTTCATCATTTCTTCACTACCAGACACACTGGACCCACTACAGTTTGCATACCGTCCAAACCGTTCCACGGACGATGCAATCTCACATCTTCTCCATACATCTCTCACTCACCTGGACACTCAGAGGGGGAATTATGTGAAAATGCTCTTCATCGACTACAGCTCTGCATTTAATACCATAATTCCCTCCACACTCACAACAAAGCTGGAGCACCTGGGACTCGGCTCATCCATGTGTCAGTGGATCTCCAATTTTCTGACTGGCAGACCACAGGCAGTAAGGATGGGCGAACATGTCTCAGCCTCCATCACTCTCAGTACTGGAGCCCCCCAGGGTTGTGTTCTGAGCCCCCTGCTGTACTCTCTGTACACCTCTGACTGCATGGCCACTACCAACTCCACCACCGTCATCAAGTTTGCTGACGACACTGTTGTGGTGGGCCTGATCACCAACAACGATGAGATGGCCTACCTGGAGGAGGTTGGAAATCTGGAGAACTGGTGCCAGAGAAACAATCTCCTCCTGAACGTCAGCAAGACAAAGGAGCTGATAGTGGACTTCAGTACAAAGCAGGTGAGGAACTACCAGACCCCCATCATCAACAGGAGCCCAGTGGAGAGAGTGGACAGCTTCAGATACCTCGGTGTTCACATCACGCAGGACCTGACATGGTCCTGTCACATCAACACCGTGGTAAAAAAGGCCCAGCAATGTCAGTACCACCTCAGACGCTTGAGAGACTTTAGACTGCCCTGCAAGGTGCTCAGGAATTTCTACTCCTGCACCATAGAGAGCATCCTGACGGGAAACATCACGACCTGGTTCGAGAACAGCACCATGCAGGACAGACGAGCTCTACAGAGGGTGGTGCGATCAGCTGAGCGCATTATCCGCACCGAGCTCCCTGACCTGCACTCAATCTACACCAAGCGGTGCTGGACCAAGGCCAGGAAGGTCGTGAAGGACCTCAGCCACCCCAACAATGGACTGTTTACTCTGTTGCGGTCTGGGAAGCGATTTCGCTCCCTGAGGGCCAACACAGAGAGACTGAGGAGGAGCTTCTTCCCGCAGGCGATAAGGTCTCTCAACCACACCACTATGCAAAACTAACACAATATTTTTACAATTCTCACAATCAATCAATCAATCTTTATACATCCATGGACACTATGGACAACTCCACGCACATCACATCTACACTACATGTTTACGTTTACATTCTGGACCATTGCACAAAGACACTTTAATAACCATTGCACAAAGTCACTTTTTCTATGCATATTTGCACACCATTATAGTTTTATGTGTACAGTATATTTCTATTTTCAGGTTCTATTTTTTCTAGTTAAATTTTATTTTAATTTTTTTATTTAAATTTTCCATCATATTTCTTCTATTGATATTTATTACTTATTATAAGTTTTAATTCTCTTTTTAAGGTCGTGTAAGCATTTCACTACATTTCGTACTGTGTATGACTGTGTGTGTGACAAATAAAATTTGAATTTGAATTCGGATGCCCTGTGTGTCTTTTGGGATGCGTCTGGTGTCTGGGGATGGTTTCACTCTACCATAAAGACGGTTTTGGCCTCGACTGGTGTTGACAGCTGTTTCTCTGAGGACTTGACTTGGCTGCAGTTGCTCAATAGTTCAAGACTGCAATTGTCTCCAATAACTACCTGGACTCCATATAAGCATCAATTAACATCAACTGTTATAGCTGAACTGGCTGCCACCTAACACACAGATTAATTCCTGCTCTCTGTTTCACCCAAATGAGGCTGGGTTCCCTGTTGAGTCTGGTTAACTTAAATAATTCTTTTGATTGTAAAGCTGCTTTGTGACAATGACAATTGTTAAAAGCGCTATACAAATAAAATTTAATAAAATTGAATCAAATATTTAATGTGAATGTACGTTTAGTACGGTAGTGTGGTGCTGTGCTTACATTAATACTATGACACACTTTAATTGAGACAAGATAGTGATCTGATATAACTTCAGACAGTGGAATTGTGAATAAATTTCTTATGCTTAATCTGAAAGGTATTATTAAATCTAAAGTGTGACTTGCTTAATGAGTGGGTCCTACTACACACTAATTTACTCCTACTAAGTCCAGTATGGACATAAATGCTCTACGCAGAGGGTCTTCTGGATTCTCAAAATGAATATTGAAATCTTCAGCAATTAACGCTTTGTCAACAGAAACGACTAGGTTTAAAAGGAAATCTGCAAATTCACAAAGAAATTCAGAGTACGGCCCTGGGCCCGGTTTCTCACAAGCTTTTTATCGCTAAGTAGTTCTTAAGTTGTACCTTAACCTCTCTCTTAATGTTATGGCGCATTTCCTGAAACGTTCGTACGCTAAGTATCTCTTAGGTAAGTCACTCGTTCATAAGGTTGGTCTGGACCAACCATCAGATCTGGGGGACTCATGGACGTAGAGTATTATGGTGAACTGGTATGTTTGGATGCTGCCTTCCTCACTCTCATTGATCACTCAGGTTTGCTGACGGCGAGGTGATTGTTTGCTTTACATGTCAGGAAGCCCTCATGTTTGTGTTTCCTTCTGGCTCTCCCTTTTAGTTATGCTGTCATAGTTAGTCCTGCCGGAGTCTCTGCTTGCACTCTACAGTTACTATACATTCACATTATACATTGTGTGACTGTGACCATACCTAACTGCCATCTCTCCTCTTCTTCTCTTCCCCCCCCTCTTTCTCTTTCCTCTCTCCTCCTGTCTCCCCCTTTCACTCTTTCTCTCTCTCTGTCGAGCTACACATGTCATTCCTGAGCTGCCAGTGATCCAGACTCCCTCTGCCCTCCGGACCTGTCTGACCCATCCTGGTGCCCCACTTCTGGCTGAAGATTTCGTCACATGGATGCCCCGTGTGTCTCCCTGGGATGCGTCTGGTGTCTGGGAATGATTCTCTCTACCTAGAAAATAGTTCTGGCCTTGACTGGTGTTGGCAACTGTTTCTCTGGGGACTTGACAGTTCGATAGTTCATGACTGGAACTTCTTACAAGTCTACCTGGGTCTTCAATAACTACCTGGACTCCATATTAACATCAATTAACATCAGCTATTATAGCTGAACTGCCTCCCACCCTACACACTGTATAAATGCAGATAATTTACTGCTTTCTGTTTCACCCAAATGAGGATGGGTTCCCTGTTGAGTCTGGTTCCTCTCAAGGTTTCTTCCTATTACCATCTCAGGGAGTTTTTCCTTGCCACTGTCGCCCTCGGCTTGCTCACCAGGGACAAACTGACCATTTTGATTCATACAAATTCACATTTCATACAAACTTAAATAATTCTTTTGACTGTGAAAAGCTGCTTTGCGGCAATGAAAATTGCTAAAAGCGCTATACAAATAAAATTGAATTGAATTGAATTGAATTGAATTCTTAGCATAGTTTCAGCTCAAGACGCTAGTCGCCGCTACTGAGCAGCAGTCTTTATAAATCAGAGGTGTATGAAAGCACATTATGGCACGTTATCAAAGTCGTATTAATTATGGAATATACTTTAATCGAGTTTAAGAATTTTATTTTATATCAGTACTAATAGAGTGACTTTTAATTAGCCTCTTTCATAATGTGCCTAATCACTTTTAATATTGAACAGGTGGCAAACAATTTGGCTCTAAGACTAAGATCACATAAAGGGGTAATCATGGTGGCATTCAGAAAGCGACAGATATGACAGCGATACAGCGTGTTTTTGTGCTAAACCAAAGACGGTGCTGTCCGCGGAGCCGTGTGGTGCATGTAAATTTTTTCTTTAGGCAAAACTTCAGCCCTCTTCATATTTTGCCTGAGGTGGCTATTTTTAAAAAGTTTCGCCTTCCAAGGCAACAGATTCTGGATCTTCTTGACCTGCTCAGACCTGCACTTGCCAGGTTAACGCGTCGCTATTACGCTTTACATCCTGATGATCTTTACGTCCAAAGATTTTATGCAACCGGGAGCTTTACGGAAGTCGTTGGAGAAGGCTACGGCCTCAGCAATAGGCCTAATGCCCTTTTGCGCCATGCTGGGGATTGTATCCAACTGCTAGCAACATGCCAGGAGGTCCAGGAGGTGCACTAGGGCTGCCATGCCATTGCTGGCATTCCTAGAGTCCTAGGCTAAGTGGATGGAACACTAATCCCAATCTCCACTCCAGCAGCGCTTGATCAGGCATACATGTCGCGAAAGGGATATGCGGCAATAAACGTCCAGGTTGTGGTGGACCACAGGGCTCTAATCAATGACCTGGTGGCGAAGTGGTCTGGCAGCACCCATGACAGTTTTGTCTGGGCCAATTCTGCCGTGGGTGAGCAAGCAGAAAGAGGTGAATTTGGTCAGAGCGTGTTCCTCGGGGACAGTGGATACCCTCTAAGAACGTACCTCTTTACACCAGTATCCAACCCACAGACTCCAGCTGAAAGAGCCTTCAATGTTGCACAACATCGTTGAGCGTGCAATTGGACTCTGGTAGCTGCGCTTTCGGTGTCTGCACAAGTCCTCAGGAGGAATGCGCATGAAGACTCACAGGAGTTATGGTGGCAACAGCCATGCTCCATAACATGGCTCTTCGTGGAAATGCACCTTTACCAGAGGGGGAGGAGGAGGAGGCGAATGAGGAGGAAGATGCAGAGGTGGATGTTGAGGTCTTCAATCCTTCACAGAGGGATGCACTGCATGCTGCCGGGGTTGTGGCAAGGCAGCAGTTGATTGAAAATATTTTTCTTTAAAATATGTTTGATTTCTTATAAGCAATCATCCATGACTGGATGGACTTTTTTTGACACATTTTATTTTATTTTATATATTAAACTTGGGAGTTTCAAACCATGCATCCATTCATTTTTTGGTGTAATTGTAATGCTTAGTATCTCTACTGTCATCTCATCGTATTCATTACATATGTGCGCTATACAACCCTATCAGTCCATTTGTGCGCTAACAAATGGACTGACATGCTTCTCCTAAAGTTTTATAGGCCTAAACATTGGAATATCTCTGTCAAAAGTTAACTGGATGTACAAGCTAAAATGTCATATTGCTGATTAATCTTGTTTGCTTTTATAGGCTACACTCGATGCTGTGTGAAAACGCTATGGGAATATCTTTTTATGTTGCCGGTTGTGAAATTTTGGCCTATATAACCTCGGTCAGGTGACATCATCTGATTAGATGCACCTGCAGGTTATAAATAGGAGTGAACCGGAAACATTCCTGTGATCTTTTGTCTTCACTGACAAGCTTTGTTGTGTTGCGTGTCTGTGTTTAAACCAGCAAATAAGTGAGTGTTTTAAGAGTTTTAAACGAGATGTCCCTCTGTGTGTGATAATCCATATCGGAGGGCGATCTCTACACTTTACTGCTCCGATTAAGTGCTGCGCGAGCGCCTCGCATTCCTTGAAAAGCTTCGAGCCACCGCGCATTCCTGGGGCTTAAAACTCGTGCATCCGGCAGAGCTGTGAGAGACGGATTTAAAACTCCTTTCTTTCGCGTTCTCATCGGATCGGGAAATTTCTCTGTCCGCTCTCAAGCACGCCCTGGCGCTTCTTGTGAATGGGCAAGGATAAAAATCCTCTCTTGCTTCCGCGGAGATGGAAATAGCCTCTAAGCATTTAAAAAACATCAGACGGCGGGTGGCCGGGGGGCGGAGCCTTAACGACGCTCTTTCCCCTTTCTTAGCAATCTCCATATGAGTTAACTCTTTCATGGAGTAAGCTGTATTCATACCATGTTTTCCTGCCATCAACTTATTGATTATTTAAACATATTTGACGTGGAAACGCGGGGTTATATGATGATGCCCAAATAGAAGAGACGCTTCCAGGCTATCTCTCTCCTGGCACATCATCCTCCCTGAAAAGCTGATACTTCCTTTTAAGCTGTGTAGGCTTTCATCTTCCCTGGAGGGAGAAGCTTTCAGGTTGGTGCTCCATTGCACAGCATGGCGGTTTTGCTCCTTGATGCCCTCATCTCGCCTTCCGGCCTGCTTGGCGATGTCGTTAACTCGAACGCCACTAGGTTTATGAAACGAAGTTATATGAACAAGCCTTCGGGAGATTCCTTCCCCGCCGTGCTCTCTCCTACGAGGCACGTGGGCTCACTTCGCCTCTACGAATCAGGGCTCATTCAACCAGGGGGATTGCTTCATCTATTGCACTAGCAAGAGGTATTCCCCTGCAGCAAGTGTGTGATGCGGCAGGCTGGTCCTCTTCGCACACATTTGTTAGTCTTTTATAGTCTGCCACTCCGGGCTCACAGGTCCTCGAGTCAGCTTCCCAGACATAGTTCCGAGACCTCTCGGCCTTGTGCGCACACGCTACACAACTTGGGGGTCCAGACACTTGCAGTGCGGCGACATTGGTACTCTCATTCCCATAGCGTTTTCACGCAGCATTGAGTGTAGCCTTTGAAAGGGAACGTCTCGGGTTACTTTGCTGTAACCCTGTTCCCTGAAAAGGCGAAAATGAGATGCTGCGTCTCAATGCCGTACTGCCCACGTGACCGGACGTCCGTTCAGACAAATCAATCTGAGGAATGTTTCCAGTTCACTCCTATTTATAACCTGCAGGTGCGTCTAATTAGATGACATCACCTGACAGAGGTTATATAGATCAAAATTCCCATAGCGTTTTCACGCAGCATTTCGTTCCCGTTTTTTCAGGGAACAGGGTAACGGCAAAGTAACCCGAGACGATTTATTTAATGGGTAGTGAACTCAGGTCGCAACATTGAAAGACGCTGCTCTGCCTCAAGCACAGCAAACCTTTTTTAAACACTCATCATCTCGATCTCAGACTAATGTCGTTACTCTGCTACTACAAACAAGTCGTTAAAAATAAACGTCCACCTAAAGCATGCTTTAATTTCCTTGTGGATAAATAGAGCAACATTTTACACGTAGGTTTTATTGCAATAGGGAATCAGTTCTTCTCCAGACACATGAAGGCTGACAAATAATGCCTTGTCTTTGTGCCACATGATTACTTAGTCTTAAAGAAGACACACACTTGAGACTGGGAAGCTTGGATCAACCTGGACACTTTATTAACAACAACATATAATTTTTTTTTAAGAAATAGGTGCATACACTACAAATGACATACAAAAACTATTTACACGGATCTCACACACACATACACACGGTCACTGGTGTGACTGTTGCTCAGCATCTATAAAAGAAACAAAAACAGACTAGATTAGATCAGATTAGCAACTGTGAACATCAAAAAATAAACAACAAAAAACTGGCTTACCCACAGATGGCAGCAAGATTGGTACTGAGATTGCAGGCCTATTGAACTGCACCTCAGCCAGGGCATGCTGTTGTTTGGCCAACTCCAGCTTGGCCCTCTTCAGCTCCAATGAATGGCGTGCGAGGTCATTTCCTTCCGTCAGCCGACGCTCAATGTTATCCAACTTTTGCTCAATGTTATGCAACACCACCAACCTTTAGTGTTCGAGATTTACAAGTTCCGCACTACAGCGGCATGGTGACAGTTTGCGTGCTGTGCTGTAGCGACGTCGTCCTGGCAAGGACACGCGTTCCGGAGGTGGTGGAGTAATGCATTCTTCAGGCTCGCTGCTACCAGGAGAGAAGAATGCTGCAGGCTTCTGAGTAACCGGGGAGCATGGTGTACTGGGAGGTGGCGATGGTCTGGCCTGTGAGCATGAGGCATGCTCGGCATCACCTTTTTTCACATCAATCCCCCCAGGGATTTCATGAGAGGCTGAAATATCTCCCAATACTGCCAGTGCCTTCTCCTCCATTGGTGTTAGTGGCGACACTGAACTGGACCCAGCACCTGTTCTCACCTTGGCAATGCTCAAAAAATCGTGCCATTTTTTCCTGACATCCTGCCAGTCTCTGGGTGAACCTAAACCGGAGGCAGTCATCTTTCTTGCAATCTCACTCCAGAGTTCTTTTTTTAGTGCTGTTGCACACAGTGTTTCTAAATCTGGTGAAGAGTGTTGCCTTGTGGGTGAACACCTCATCCAGCAAAATTTCTAGTTCATCTGATGAGAAACTTGGTGCCCTTTTCTTTCGTTGCCTCTTCTCTGCCATCTTCTCCATCTTATCCCTCTATCTGTTTAGTGTAGGTAGATTGCTTTTATTGATGGTTTCAACCAATGGCAATTAAGAGTGCGTTGCACATAAGTGACCGCAGCTGTTTGTGAATCAACTATGATTCGGGTATACAATCATAGTTGATTGACAAACAGCTGTAGCACAGCGTTCATTTCACCGTCACTACAGATTACATGAAAATATTAGCGACAGTTTGGTGATTTAATTTATATATTTGTCTATTATCGCATGCTATTGATAAGTTAACCCATGTCGAAATGCTATTAAAAGAATTTAGGACAATGTTTAATTTGCATAGAAAGTGCCGTCTTTCTTTACGCTGTCATGCAAAAGGAGTCAAAAATTGATTCCTGAGCAATCAATGTCAGTTAATTCAGGACCTTCACTGTAGACAGCGCCTTGTAATGTCGGACGTAAGAGCCAGCGACTTAAGAAGACTCCTAAGGGACAGTTCGAGAAATACACAAAAGTAATCACTTTATGTAAGATATATCTTAAGAGTCTTCTTAATGCGCGAAGAGTGTGCGTTATCGAGAAACCGGGCCCTGGAATTCTGTAAATGATGATTATCGGGATCGACTGAGCTGATTTACCAGTTAATCGAGGCTGGTGTATGTAGCTGTATTCAGGAGGACTAGCCTTATTTAAAGCTACATACTCATCCTGTTTAATCCAGGTTTTGGTTAAACAGAGAATATCAAATTCCTGATCCGTGATAATTTCATTAACTATAACTGCTTTAGATGTGAGAGATCTAATATTTAACAGTCCTAGCTTCAGATCAGAATATCATCATAATTAAATTACTAAAACAGACTTTCAGAGTCTTTCTATATTTTTGCTTAGCTCGGGGAACAGACAAAGTCTCAATACAGTGAACCCTGAGTGACGACTCTATGCAGCTAGCAGACGGTTGGTTTATCCTGTCTGTCTGCTCCCTGGCCTGGGCTCTGGATTGTCACAGATTAACTAGGCCTCTTCTGAGACTATGAGCTATACTACAGAAAATGAGAGCAGCGCCTTCCCGAGTGGGATGGACACTGTCCCGCCCTAACAGGCCAGCTTTGCCCTCAAAGGTCTTTCAATTATCTATAAAGCCTACGTTGTTTTCGGAGCACCACCTGGACATCTAGCGGTTCAGTGACCATAACCTGCTGTAAGCTATGTTGCCACATCTCATTGTGATGGGACAAAGCATATTACTTCAACGGACATCTCCTTCGCTAGTTTAAATACCTCTGAAAAGTTATTTTTACTAACCTCTGACTGACGAAGGCGTATATCATTAGCTCCAGCATGTACAGTACCACTATCTTTGAGAACCTAAGCTGTCCTAGAGCCATAAGATTACCTGCTATGTGCGGTGCTCTGGCTCCCGGGATACACCATGACATGTTAAAGTCTGATGCACAATATAAATGTTTTAATCGAAAATGTCTGTCGTTTGATACTTTTTGTTAATTTCATAACAAAGTCTGATGACAAATTTACCATCTAATTTTTATTCCTAAAATACATGTGGCACAGCTGGCAACTTTTCACAAAAGTTTGGAGTGAAATTCTGAAAATAAGGGCAAGGTTTCATGCAGGTTCTGTATATTCTAGGATGTCAGAGTCTAATTGCATGCTTGACGATAGGATAATGTCTCTATTAGTTTTTATAATATTTATCAATCTTATACTATTTTTTTTTTTTAGTCAAGTTTTAGTCAACTAAAATCTGGGCATTTAGTCAGAAGCACCCTTAAGTATTTTAGTATAGTTTTAGTCAATAAAAACGTAATAAAAACATAATTAAAACATAAAAAAGTATTGTTTAACAATAATTATTATTAATTTACTCTAGAGCTGTCACACACACCTGTTTTGCGACCGGCACTAGGACCCGGAAATAGTACGGTCGCAAAAGGGGGGGGGGGGGGGCGCAATCCAGTGTCTTCTCGTGCCAGTCCCAAGTCTGGATAAATGCAGAGGGTTGTGTCAGGAAGAGCATCCGACGTAAAACATTTGCCAAATCAATGATGCGATTCACGAATATAAATCCTATACCGGATCGGTCGTGGCCCGGGTTAACAACGACCGCCACTGGTGTTGTTAACCTACAGGGTGCCGGTGGAAATTGGGCTACTGTTGGTCGAAGAAGGAGAGGAGGAAGGTGTGTTCAAATGCAGAAAGAGAAGAGGAAAGGCAAGAGTTTAGGAGTGATAGTAGGGACTTTGAATATTGGGACCATGACAGGGAAGGGAACAGAGTTAGTTGATATGATGCAGAGAAGGAAGGTGGATATACTGTGTGTTCAGGAGACCAGGTGGAAAGGTAGCAAGGCCAGAAGCTTAGGATCAGGGTTCAAATTGTTTTACCATGGTGTGGATAGAAAAAGAAATGGAGTAGGAGTTATTCTGAAAGAGGAGTTTGTAAGGAATGTTCTAGAGGTGAAGAGAGTATCAGATAGGGTGATGAGTCTGAAGCTGGAAATTCGAAAGCAGAAAGAGAAGAGGAAAGGCAAGAGTTTAGGAGTGATAGTAGGGATTTTGAATGTTAGTACCATGACAGGGAAGGGAAGAGAGTTGATTGATATGATGCAGAGAAAATTGCATCAATTGGAAATTGAAGGGATAATGTTCAATGTTGTTAGTGGCTATGCCCCACAGGTAGGATGTGACTTAAAAGAGAAGCAGAAATTCTGGAGTGAGTTAGATGAAATAATGCAGAGCATCCCCAGAGGTGAGAGAGTGGTGATTGGTGCAGACTTCAATGGACATGTTGGGGAAGGGAACAGAGGTGATGAAAATGTGATGGGCAGGTTTGGTCTTCAGGACAGGAATGTAGAAGGACAAATGGTGGTGGACTTTGCAAAGAGGGTTGGAAATGGCAGTAGTAAATACTTTCTTCCAGAAGAGGCAGGAACATAGGGTGACATACTGTATAAGAGTGGAGGCAGAAGCACTCAGGTCGACTACATCTTGGGTCGACGTTGTAATCTGAAAGAGATCAGTGACTGCAAAGTGTTGGTAGGGGAGAGTGTAGCCAGACAACACAGAATGGTGGTGTGTAAAATAACCCTGGTGGTGAGGAAGGTGAAGAGGACAAAGGCAGAGCGGAGGACAAAGTGGTGGAAGCTGAGAAAGGAAAAATGTAGTCTTTAGGGAGGAGTAACAGTGCTGACCACCCAGGCTATGGGTGGTCAGGAGGTGCTTTCAGTTGACTGGACAACTATAGCCAATATGATCAGGGAGACAGGTAGGAGGGTACTTGGTGTATCATCAGGTAAGGGGAAAGTGGACAAGGAGACTTGGTGGTGGAATGAGGAAGTCCAGGAGTGTATACAGGGAAAGAGGCTAGCCAAGAAGAAATGGGACACTGAGAGGACTGAAGAGAGTAGACAGGAGTACAGGGAGATTCAGCGTAAAGTGAAGGTAGAGGTGGCAAAGGCCAAACAAGAAGCATACGAGGACTTGTATGCTAGGCTAGACAGTAAGGAGGGAGAGGTGGATCTGTACAGGTTGGCAAGGCAGAGAGATAGAGATGGGCAGGATGTGCAGCAGGTTAGAGTGATTAAAGATAGAGATTAAAATGTACTGACAGATGCCAGGAGGGTGATGGGAAGATGGAAGGAGTACTTTAAGGAGTTGATGAAAGAGAAAAAACGAAAGAGAACAAAGAGTAGAAGAGGTGACTGTTGTGGAACAGGAAGTAGCAAATATTAGTAGAAGTGAGGTGAGAAGGGCGTTGAAGAGGATGAAGAGTGGAAAGGCTGTTGGTCCTGATGACATACCTGTGGAGGTATGGAAGTGCTTAGGAGAGGGGGCAGTAGAGATCTTGGAACAAGGGAGATGTGCAAAGCTGTGGCAATTATAGAGGTATAAAGCTAATGAGCCAGACAATGAAGCTGTGGGAAGCTAGGTTTAGGGCAGAGGTGAGCATTTGTGAGCAGAAATATGGTTTTATGCCTAGAAAGAGTACATCAGATGCAGTATTTGCTTTGAGGATGCTGGCGGAGAAGTACAGAGAAGATAACAGGGAGTTGCATTGTGTCTTTGTAGATTTAGAGAAAGCGTATGACAGGGTGCCAAGAGAGGAGCTGTGGTATTGTATGAGAAGGTCTGGAGTGGCAGAGAAGTATGTTAAAGTGGTGCAGGACATGTATAAAAGCTGTAAGACAGTGGTGAGATGTGCTGTAGGTGTGACAGAAGAGTTCAAGGTGGAGGTGGGTCTGCATCAAGGATCGGCTCTAAGCCCCTTTTTGTTTGCTCTGGTGATGGACAGGATGGCAGATGAGGTAAGACAGGAGTCTCCATGGACTATAATGTTTGCAGATGACATTGTGCTTTGAAGCAAGAGCAGGGAACAGGTGGAGGAAAATTTTGAGAGGTGGAGGTATGGTCTGTAAAGCAGAGGAATGAAGGTTAGCCGCAGCAAGACAGAATACATGTGTGTAAATGAGAGGGATCCAAGGGGATCGGTGAGGCTACAGGGAGCAGAGGTAAAGAAGGTGCAGGATTTTAAGTAGTTAGGGTCAACAGTCCAGAGCAACGGAGAGTGTTCAAAGGGGGTAAAGAGGCGGGTACAGGCAGGTTGGAATGGGTGGAGAAAAGTATCAGGTGTGTTGTGTGATAGAAGAGTATCAGCGAGAATGAAAGGAAAGGTGTACAGGACAGTGGTGAGACCAGCAATGCTCTACGGCTTAGAGACAGTGGCGCTGAAGAAAAGACAGGAGGCAGAGTTGGAGGTAGCAGAGCTGAAGATGTTAAGGTTTTCTTTGGGAGTGACTACTAAAGACAGATTCACAAGTAATCTGCCGGATCTGTCCCAAATTCTTATTAGACCCCTAATTGCAGACGATCTACCTAGATGAGGTAACTAGCAGCATGGGCACTATTTTAACCAGTACATTAGACACTGTTGCTCCCGTCAGATTAAAAAAAGTCAGAGATAAAACACTTGCACCGTGGTACAATAGTCATACTCTTGCCCTAAAGAGAGCAACCCGTAACCTCAAGTGAAAATGGACGAAAACTAAATTAGAAGTTTTTCGAATTGCGTACAAAGACAGTACGGCAGCTATAGACAGGCCCTAAAAACTGCTAGGACCAAGCATCTTAGCCAACTGATAGCAAGAAACGAAAACAATCCCAGGTTCTTATTTAGTACAGTGGCTCGCCTAACAAAACATAAGATGCCCGCAGAGAGTATCCCATCACAGTTTAGAAGTGAAGACTTTATGGACTTCTTTAATGAAAAAATCAATAGTATCAGAAAGAAAATAACGGAGGTTCAACCTCTAATAGTATCTCACGATCAAGTTCAGCCTATAGCCTTACATTTAGGTTTTCAGTGCTTTACAGGTATAGGACAGGAAGAGCTGTATATACTTATACCTCAGCTAAATCAACAACGTGCCTGTTAGACCCAATACCAACCAGATTTTTAAAAGAAGTGATGCTTATGGTTGGAGAGCCATGTCTAAACATTATTAATTCTTCATTATGTCTAGGTCACGTCCCTAAACCTTTCAAGTTGGCAGTTATTAAGCCGCTTCTTAAAAAATCCAATTTGGACGCGAATGAAATAACAAATTACAGACTGATTTCAAACCTTCCATTCATATCAAAAATATTAGAAAAAGTAATATCAGCTCAAATATGCACATTCTTGCAGGAAAACAACATCCTGAAAGAATTTCAGTCAGGTTTCAGGCCCCATCATAGTACAGAAACTGCACTAGTTAAGATTGCGAACGACTTGTTTTTAGCTTCAGACCAAGGCTGCATCTCAATACTAGTTTTACTTGATCTTAGTGCTGCATTCGACCCCATAGATTATAATATTCTCATAGATCGCCTACAAAATCATATAGGTATTCAGGGGCAGGCATTAAAATGGTTTAGATCATACCTGTCTGATCGATACCATTTTGTAGATCTAAATGGAGTACCGTCTGATGTAATGCCAGTGAAATATGGGGTCCCACAAGGGTCAGTTTTAGGACCTCTGCTGTTCTCAATATACATGCTTCCCTTGGGAAACATCATTAGAAGGCATGGGATTAGTTTCCATTTTTATGCTGATGATACCCAATTATATATCTCAACAAAACCAGATGAAATATCCAAGTTGTCTAGATTAACCGAGTGTGTCCAGGACATAAAAGATTGGATGACCAATAACTTTCTTTTACTAAATTCAGATAAGACAGAGATATTACTCATCGGCCCAAAAACCAGCACACAACAGCTTTCACAATTCAGCCTGCGTTTAGAAGGATGTACTGTTACTACTAGCTCAACAGTAAAAGACCTGGGCGTAATATTAGACAGTAACTTGTCTTTTGAAAATCATATTTCCAATATCACAAAAACAGCCTTTTCCCATCTTAGAAATATTGCCAAGCTTAGGAGTATCCTATCCGTATCTGATGCAGAAAAGCTAGTTCATGCATTCATGACCTCCAGACTGGACTATTGTAATGCATTACTACAGTAGGTGGTTGTCCTGCATCCTCAATAAACAAGCTACAATTAGTCCAAAATGCAGCTGCCAGGGTTCTCACTAGATCCAGAAAATATGATCATATAACACCTATATTATCATCCCTGCACTGGCTACCTGTTCAGTTTAGAATTAATTACAAAATAGTACTACTTACATACAAGGCTTTAAATGGTTTAGCTCCCACATACCTAACCAGTCTTCTGATATGCTATAATCCACCACGTTCCTTAAGATCACAAAACTCCGGACTTCTGGTAATTCCCAGAATTTTTAAATCTACAAAAGGGGGCAGGGCTTTTTTATATTTAGCTCCAAAACTTTGGAATAGCCTTCCAGACAGTGTTCGGGGAGCAGAGACGGTTTCCCAATTCAAAAGTAGACTCAAGACGCATCTCTTTAATCTGGCATACGCATCTCATCCCATAACCTCATACTCCAGTACACCTATCCTGAATGGTAACTACGCTAATTCTCTTCATCTTTTCTGTATTTTTCTACCCATCCCGAGGCATCTGGAGATTGTGCCAGCTTTAGTAGACAAAGGCCAACCCTGCGAGGTTTCTGAGGCATCCAGAGAAGGACCAGCTCCAGCTGGATTCTGCTTTATGATGGCTGGAGCTACACATCCTGCTCCTGTGCTTCCAGTGACCTAGACCCCATCTGCCCTCTGCACCTACTGACTCCCTGTGCTGAACTGGACTTCATGTTAATCTACACAACTTTTGTTATATTGAACTTTCACCTGCACAACACACATGATGTTATTTCTATCTGTTATCACCCAGATGAGGATGGGTTCCCTGATTGAGTCTGAATCCTCTCAAGGTTTCTTCCTACTGCCATCTCAGGGAGTTTTTCCTTGCCACCGTCACCCTTGGCTTGCTCATCAGAGACATTTCATTTATCATTCATTCATCTAATCATTATCTAGACGAATTTTTCTCACACATACACACATCCAAATATTTTCTTTTATTAAATAAATTCTTAAATTTTTTGTAAAGCTGCTTTGAGACAATGATCATTGTTAAAAGCGCTATATAAATAAAATAAAATTGAATTGAATTGAACAAGGAGGGATAGGATCAAGAATGAGTTCATTAGAGGGACAACCCACGTTAGATGTTTTGGAGATAAAGTCAGAGAGGCCAGATTAAGGTGGTTTGGACATGTTTAGAGGAGAGATTGTGAATATATCGGTAGAAGGATGCTGAGGTTGGAACTGCCAGGCAGGAGGTCTAGAGGAAGACCAAAGAGGAGATTTATGGATGCAGTGAGAAAGGACATGAAGTTAGTTGGTGTGAGAGAAGAGGATGCAGAGGATAGGGTTAGATGGAGGCAAATGATTCGCTGTGGCGACCCCTGAAAGGGCACATCCAAAAGACAAAGAAGAAGAAGAATCTTTACATTTACAATGTATCTTCTCATTTGATATTTTCAGTTAATTATATTTATTTTTAACCATCACAACTGCTGCATGTCCATATTTTTAACTGCAAAACAATAGGAGCAGTACGGACAATTTTGAAACTTTATATTTTTAACTAAAAATTTTGAAACTTTATATTTTTATATGACTGTAGCTCCTCTGGGTGACAATCATTTGCTAACCTATTAGCTTAATGGGTTTGGCAAAGGTTTAACTATAAAATAAAATAGAATACATCACATGTAATAAAACATAATCACCACAAAGAGGCTGTAAAACTGGGTGATTATTATAGGATGCCTTGATGTGTCTCTTCAGGTTTGTGGTATTTTTCCCAGCGATTGTGTTCCCCCACCTTTTTCCATCTGATATTATGACACACCAGCTTTTTTTCTCTCTGGTTAAATATGAAGAAAACGGGCCCAAATATAGTCTCTTCTCTTTCGCCTGGGTAATACTATGATGATGAAGTTAAAGATGACTGAGTTTGTAACATCCCGTCACTGCACGCGCAAACTAGTCCCGCGTGCCGTGGCCTGGCAAATACTGCTGCTCACGTCATAATACCCCTATCTCACCCACGCAGAGTTAGCACAGTTTTATGCGGTGGCCGTAAGTAGGGGTTATCGCGATTCACCGCTAGTTTTGCCGTAGTGCCTACATTTCCAATCTTGCCGCACAAATTTTTTTAATGGTCCTCCTGGGAGCCAGCGGACCCTCACTCATGGTGCCTAATGAACACCGTATCAAAACGGATTATGACAAAAATGTAATGTTGATGAAAAATGCATGTTTTTATTAGTTTTTAGCTTTTTAAACCACATTTTACGTCTCGTCATAGTCACAAGAAAAAAAGGCGTCAATAATAATTTTTTTTTAAATAGATATTATTAATATTAATAATTTTTTACTATTGAAAAATAAAGCAAATAGCATCATAATAATACTTAATCGAGAGAGTACAGTCAAAGATGAATTATTGATACAAAAGTAGGAAGCTGTTGCGTGTGATTGATGTCTTCACAAGGCTGTAAATAAGTGTTGATTTCAACCGGATTACACAAACATCATTTATTAAATTTTTTTTGTCATTTGTTTTTAAATGTCTTAAATTATGACACTGTCTTTTTCATCTGATTTTGTTTTAATCTTTTCTTACTACTTAATGTTATCTTATTTATCAATGTTATCTTGTTTTGGTTTAATTTATCCTTGTTTGATCTGGAATGGGACATTGGGTGATCAAAAAAAGCCTATATAAATAAAATGCATTATTATTATTATTATTATTATTTCTATTCACTTGGAGAGAACAAAGTGGAGAATTAGAGGAATGGGACATACTGTATGGCCAGCCTGCAGTCTTTCACGTACCTGTCCCATTCCTCTAATGTCTAAAGGTCAGAGTTTATCTGTTAACAGGACGATACTGTATGTTGTCATTATCATATTGCTAACACCTTAATAATAGTCAGTAGCAGCGTTTTAATTTCGCTTTATGTCGGTAGTGACGATATGGTTATATTATCATAATTTAAGGCTTGGTATAGGGCTCACCATTGAAACGCTATCATGTCGATATCACTTTATTGCCTGGTGTGAAAATTCTTTGTAGAGTCATTTTCTGTCACACACACTCGCACCGCGACCAGCACTAGGACCCAGAAGTAGTCCGGTCGCTAAACAGGAAGTATAAGAGGAGTAAACCACGGCACAGCGCTCAGTCATTGAGTTCGCCCATGTCGGTTCAGGCTGTTTGCCCATTATTTCGTGAGTACTCACTTTCTTGGGTTATCTTTCTGATTTGAGTGTGTGGTTATAGAACGCGGGTTAAATTTGTGTTTTTCCCTTGCTCCCCTTTTGTGAGAGTCCTAAGACAAAATCGCGTTATCCTGCCTATTCGCTTGCTACCGCGTTTGGGTTTACCATTCACGCTACAAAGGGCTAACCGCTAAAGCTACGTCTTCTGGTCAACTCAGGTTAGTTCTCTGACATTTTCATGTCCTAAAAATTTATTTAACACTAGAAGCACCGAGCAGCGGTCATTTGACCGCAAGGGGGTAAAAAAAAAAAAATACTTCACACTCGATCAATTTCCAGGACCCTCCTATATATATATATGCTTCCGTAAAATATCTACAATTCGCCATTCGTTCTGGCGTTGATAATCAGCGATATTTTATAAGGACATTTAGGGAATTTCGCTGTACTTAATTTCATAAGGTTTTGAGAAAATTAATTAGTTTGTTCGTTCTGTTAGAAGCTTCCGTGAAATTATCTCTAAAACAATATTGTTTTACATATTACATATGTAATGACCCCTCCTGAGGATATAAAGCCTCATTATTGAATGTAAATAAATCAGATCTACCACAGCAGATAATAAACTATGCTATGTCATAACCGAAGCAAACACCACGATTATGCCTCGTTTCGTTCAGTGTTGCTAGGCAACGGACCACGCGCCTAATCGGCGGGAACGTTGTTCACTTGGCCGCGGTGTATTATAAACCTGCGAATTGTTTCACTGCATAAAAGCGAGGGAAATGTGGAGGTGATGTGTGGCCACTGAATGAGAACTAAATCAAAGATTTCGGTAACTACACTGAGTGTAACATCTGCATAGTGACACTAAACAGCTGAACAACTTCACTTTCCCGTTTACCTCTGAGAAAGAAAAAGCTGTTTGTTGTTTGTTTATATGTAGAATGTTTATAAAAGTACACGAAATAGGCGCGCGCGCGCACAGACACACACACACACACACCTCCCCTGAGCCCTCGGTCAACATCTAATGACCGTCGGTATGCAAATGAGTCAAGACGTAGCCTAACGTGGTGTCGTGTCGGATTTCAGCGGTCAAAGAAAGTGGAAAGACTTTGAAGCAGTTGCAGCGTTTTTTACAACAAGCACAGCGATGAGTCCACGTTGTTTCACTGGTTATGACATAGTGACACTAAACAGCTGAACAACTTCACTTTTCTGTTTACCTCTGAGAAAAAAAAGCTGTATTTAGTTTGTTTATATTCAGAGTAACACCTTCCAACCACCTCTCATAGTCTATTGTTAGTTTTAATGATTTGGCTGAAACTAATTATCACTACATAAGTACCCCAACACCACTGATCATGAGTTTCAGCTGAAACTAATTCTATACATGCAACAGAAAATGTAGATGCAGATTCCAAATGTATAAAGATACATGCTATATATATATATATATATTCCGCTTCAGCGTGTTTCTTAATCTTTCCCTATATATATATATATATATATATATATATACTTTTCAAATAAAATCGCTATTACTTGACCCTGAAGTTTAGTTTAGCACACAAAAACTGAAAAGTCCTTTCTGGTAAATCAACTGCATATGTAGTTTATTTACAGCAATTCATTAATAAAATGAATATACATTGTACAGTACAAGGTAAACACGAGAAAGATTACAAAATGAAAAAAAACAAACAGTGTCTTCTTTATAAACAGCTTCTACTGTGCGTCGAGATGCTGAAATCCCTTGCATGTTGCCCCTCAATTTTGTGCTTCCATTTCAATTGGAGAGATATTTGACCGACAGCTTAGAACAAAAGAACTGTAGGTGTGATCACAACCCCCTCCGAACGATCGTGCCATCAATCACTGACCACCTCAGAAGTTCCCTCCAATGTATGCTGATGTTTTGCAAATATTTTTGCAAAACTATGACACTCTCTTGAGAGGTGGTTGGAATGTGTTATTCATTCATTTATTCTATACAGGGGCACTACCTACACAGACCAAACTGTTACCTTATTTTATTCTTATACTCATCGCTGTGCTTGTTGTAACTGAAAAACGCTGCAACTGCTTCAGATGAGGTGTGTGGGTGTGTGTGTGTGTGTGTGTGCGCGCGGGCGCTGCAGCCTGTAAATGAATACGCACAGCAGAGGGACAGAGACATGAGGGACATCTAATACCGTTTTGTGTAGTGTCCCTTTTTCAGCGGATTTCTCTGATACCGCAGATCAGTTTATCAACTTGTAATATATTAATTTTAGGAATATATTAACATGTGCAGACATTTAGTTGATGGGGCGCTGCCCCTATTGCCCCTGAATAGAGCCAGCCTCGATTACACACACATACACACACATATATATATAGCATGTATCTTTATACATTTGGAATCTGCATCTACATTTTCTGTTGCATGTATAGAATTAGTTTCAGCTGAAACTCATGATCAATGGTGTTGGGGTACTTATGTAGTGATAATTAGTTTCAGCCAAATCATTAAAACTAACAATAGACTATAAGAGGTGGTTGGAAGGTGTTACTCTGAATATAAACAAACTAAATACAGCTTTTTTTCTCAGAGGTAAACAGAAAAGTGAAGTTGTTTAGCTGTTTAGTGTCACTATGTCATAACCAGTGAAACAACGTGGACTCATCGCTGTGCAAACTGAAAAAAACGCTGCAACTGCTTCAAAGTCTTTCCTATTCGTGACCGCTGAAATCCGACACGACACCACGTTAGGCTACATCTTGACTCATTTGCATATCGACGGTCATTAGATGTTGACCGAGGGCTCAGGGGAGGTGTGTGTGTGTGTGTGTGCGTGCGTGCGCGCGCGCGCGCCTACTTCGTGTACTTTTATAAACATATAAACAAACAACATACAGCTTTTTTTCTTTCTCAGAGGTAAACGGGAAAGTGAAGGTGTTCAGCTGTTTAGTGTCACTATGCAGATGTTACACTCAGTGTAGTTACCGAAATCTTTGGTTTACATGTAAAAGCTGCTCTGACTTACGCCACTGGCTAATGCGGTCTCATTCAGTGGCCACACATCACTTTCACATTTCCCTCGCTTTTATTACATGAACATAAGCAGTGAAACAATTCGCAGGTTTATAATACACCGCGGCCAAGTGAACCGATTAGGCGCGTGGTCCGTTGCCTAGCAACACTGAACGAAACGAGACATATTCGTTGTGTTTGCTTCGGTTATGACATAGCATAGTTTATTATTTGCTGTAGTATATCTGATTTATTCAAATTTAATATTGTTTTAGCGATAATTTCACGGAAGCGAGTTCAGAACTAAATCGCTGCTCCGAGACGTTCAGAAGCTTCAAATAGAATGAACAAACTAATAACATTTTCTCCATACGATATAAAATTAAGTAGAGCTTTCCTTTTTGTTATAGTACGAAGCCCCTAGATGGACAAAGGAGGAGAAAAAACGGCAGAAAAAAGTCAAAAACTTTGGGTTATAATTCCAAACATGACTTGTTTTTTCCCTCTGACTTGTTTTTTCCCTCTTCGTTTGTCCCCTTAGAGACTCTGTAGTAGGTTTTCTCAGTTAAATATGAAAAAAAGATACCGCTGATTATCAACGCGGGAATGAATGGCGCATTGTCCAAGTGCAAGTTGATCTTGGAGCTAAACTATTTGCTTTGGGTGAAAGCGCCATCTAGCGATCATTGTGTGTCAGCAGCAGCTTCCCATTCAAAACAATAGGCGGTCAAATGACCGCTGAACCGCGCTTTTAGTAGGTGACACTGGCGCGGCGCTTCTAGTGTTAAATAGTTAATGGTTCAATGTGGGGTCGCTATGATTGAAACATTTCGGACTGCAACAAGCAATTTTAAATCGGGGGACATTGAGAGAGGTCGGAGGCAAATTCAGGTCAGTGGAACGGAAGCCTAAAAGATATTTTAATAGCAATTATGTGGAGCAGGGAGGGTGTTCAGGGGGGAATGTTAGCGCATATCACCAGGCTTTCAGTTTGGATATTTTACACGCCCTCACCTCGGGCTGCTGCAGATATGTATGTTCTAAAGATCGTCTCGGGTTACTTTGCTGTAACCCTGTTCCCTGAAAAGGCGGGAACGAGATGCTGCGTGAAAACGCTATGGGAACATCTTGTCATGTTGCCGGTTGTGAAGCATGTGTGTACCAAACACGCCAAATTTTTGGCTTTTATAACCTCGGTCAGGTGACGTCATCTGATAGGACGCACCTGCAGGTTATAAATAGGAGTGAACCGGAAACATTCCTCAGATTGATTTGTCTGAACGGACGTCCGGTCACATAGGCAGTGCGGCATTGGGACGCAGCATCTCGTTCCCGCCTTTTCAGGGAACAGGGTTACAGCAAAGTAACCCGAGACGTTCCCTTTCAAAGGCTACACTCGATGCTGCGTGAAAACGCTATGGGAACGAGAGTGCCAACGCCGCCGCACTGCGAGTGTCTGGACTCCAAGGTTGTGTAGCGTGTGCGCACAAGGCCGAGAAGGTCTCAGAACTATGTCTGGGTAGCTGACTCAAGGACCCGTGAGCCCGGAGTAGCATGAACATCCAGACTATAAATGTAATAAATGTGTGCGGAGAGGACAACCCTCCGTGTCACACACTTGCTGCAGGGGAGTACCTCTTGCTAGTGCAATAGATGAGGCGATCCCCCTGGTTGAATGAGCCCTGATTCCTAGAGGCGAAGTGAGCCCACGCGCCTCATAGGAGAGGGCAATAAGCCCAGTGTAGTGGGGGCCACCCCCCGTTGCGGCCCCAGACCATGTAAAAGCTGCTTTGACTTACGCCACTAGCTGATGCGGTGGACGTAAATCTAAAGAGCACGTACTGGACAAAGTAAGTGAAGTCTTGCTGCAAGGGAATACCTCTTGCTAGTGCAATTGATGAGGCGATTCCCTTGGTTGAATGAACCCTGATTCCTAGTGGCGAAGTGAACCCACGCGCCTCATAGGAGAGGGCAATAGCATCTCTCACTTAGCTTGCGGCTTCAAAACATGTAAAAACTGCTCTGACTTACGCCACTGGCTCATGCGGTGGACGTAAATCTGAAGAGCACGTACTGGACACAGTAAGTGAAGTCTCTCCTGCTCCGAAGCTGTAAAGGCGGAGGACAGAAGGCTTCAAAACAATAGGATGCATATTGGCAAATGTGTGCGGAGAGGACCAACTCTCCGCATCACAGACTTGCTGCAAAGGAATACCTCTTGCTAGTGCAATTGATGAGGCAATTCCCCTGGTTGAATGAACCCTGATTCCTAGAGGCGAAGTGAACCCACACGCCTCATAGGAGAGGGTAATAGCATCTCTCACGCAGCTTGCGGCTTTAAAACATGTAAAAGCTCCTCTGACTTACGCCACTGGCTGATGCGGTGGATGTAAATCTGAAGAGCACGTACTGGACACAGTAAGTGATGTCTCTCCTGCTCCGAAGCTGTAAAGGCGGAGGACAGAAGGCTTCAAAACAATAGGATGCATGTTGGCAAATGTGTGTGGAGAGGACCAACCCTCCGTGTCACATACTTGCTGCAAGGGAATACCTCTTGCTAATGCAATTGATGAGGCGATTCCCCTGGTTGAATGAGCCCTGATTGCTAGAGGCGAAGTGAGCCCACGCGCCTCATAGGAGAGGGCAATAGCTGTCCGATCCTCTAACACAATTTAGAAAAACCATCTCAACTTTTCAAATACATTCTATTTGAGGGGAGGCAGTCCTAGTACTTAGAATAGTCTTAATTACGCTGGCTGGAAGACCAGCTTGACTTAGAGTCAGAGAGTAGTAAAGGGGACATTTGCTGATCTTGCGAGGCAAAGAGGTCCACCTACGCTACATGAAATTTTCCAAGAATGTAAATCGCCCTGAGGGACAGGAATCTGGTGCGCTAGCTATTTAGCGGCGCGAGCACAGTCCGTCCTGGCGATTAATATACGAGACTGCCATAGTGTTGTCCACCCGCACTAGGACATGGTAGTCTCAACTGCTGGAAGAAGTGCTTTAGGGCCTGAAATAGAGCCATGATTTTGAGGCAATTGATGTGCCGCACAAAAAGATGGCCTCTCCAGCTCCCTTGGGCTGGACGGTCATTTAAGACCGCACCCCAGCCCATGAGGGAAGCGTCTGTCATTAGCATCTGCGACGACAAGACGAACTTAGAGTGGGACCAAGAGTCAGAAACCGGGGTCTGAACCACATAGGAAGGGTACGAAGCACCTGGCGCGTAGCCCTTATTGGGGATTGGCCCTAGAGTAAAATCCCCTGGTTCTTAGCCACAACTGAAATGCTCTCATGTGCAGAAGGTCCAAAGGTGTCACCGTGGATACAGCTGCCATGAGAGCTAAGATCTCTGAAAGTGATGGTCACTTTCTGGTCTAGCTTGATTTCCTTGACGGTGTTGAGAATGGATTCGACACGAGCGGGAGACAGCTGTGCCCGCTTACGCTCAAATTCCATGTGACACCCAAAAATGTTGTCCTCTAAACAGGAAAGAGCATGCTTTCATGGCATTGGATCTCAATCCTAGGAAACAAAGATTAGCTAGAACGACATGCTAATGTCGAAGCGCTAGCTACTGAGACTGGGCCAGTCGTAAGAGCCAGAACTACATCCATGTATTTTGTGTATGTGCGGGTGAAAAAGCTAGACCAAATGGAAGGACCCGATACTGGTAAGCTTCGCCCCCGAAAGCGAACCTCAGGAACCTCCTGTGTTGTGGCAATATTTCCATTGATTTATTTTTAGATAGCGGTAAAGCCCGCAAAATCTAAAAAAAAAAATTGGACGCAGCCCCCCGTTCCTCTTGCACTTTCCGGTTTCATGGAAGTGGAGACCACGCCATTGAAACGCGGAGGGTGATGTGAGAACTGAATCCTGTAGTTTCTCTGTACAGTGCTTAGTGCCCAAGGAGATATACTTGGCAGTAGCTTCCACACTGCCAGTTTCTCAGAAAGGGGCAAAGCTCAGCGGCTTGGTTAAACGGGGGGGATGTTAGATGTTCGGCATCCTGAAACACGGCAGGAAAAACCCGAAGAACTAACATTTTATTGGAGACTGGAGTTGCCCGAAACACCAGTGGTGGCGGAGCAAGAACACCAACCTCCTGGGGGTGCCAGGGAGAACACTTTATTCTTTAAAAGGAATTCTGCGTGCCTCTCCCCATTGGGGGGCCACACCCCACGGCCTGGGCACATGAACCTCAGGGCTTCTTTGTGAAGACAATATAGTCTGACCTCTTTTGAGGCGGATTGCGTGACGCACCCCAATCTTGCGAGGGGGTGCCCAGCTCAAAAACACTCTCCTTGTGTGTTTCATGCCTCGCAACAGTCAGACCCGGTCGAGACTGGGTGGCCGACAGTCCCGACTCTTGAGCAAGGCAGGGAAGGAATTTCCCGAAGGCTTGTTATACAAACTTCGCCTCATGAACCTAGTGGCGACCGAGTTAACGACATCGGCAAGTAGGCCGGGAGGCGAGATGGGGCATCAAGGAGGAATACACGATCCTACTCCTTAATGCCCCTGAGATTCAACCACAAGTGCCTCTCCGCGGAGACCATAGCAGCCATAAAACGGCCGATAGCACAAGCCGTCTGCTTTGTTGCACGAAGAGACGAGTCTGTGGCCCGGCGTAAATCCAATACGCCTTACCTTGCAGAGCCCCGCCAGTACTCAAGTCTCTCAGCAGGTCAGCCTGGTAGGCGTGCAAAACCGCCATGGTGAGCAATGCGCCAACCTGACCTGCTGCCTGAAAAGCTTTTCCCTTCAGGGAAGATAAAAAGTCTACACAGCTTGAAAGGAAATAATAGCTTTTCAGGAAGGATGATGTCCCAGAAGAGAGATAGCCTAGAAGCGTCTCTTCTATCTGGGTGTCATCATATAACTCCGCGTTTCTACCTCAATTATATTTAAATAAATAAATAAGTTGATGGCAGGAAAACACGGGATGAATACAGCTTACTCCATG
This sequence comes from Clarias gariepinus, assembly GCF_024256425.1. Lineage (NCBI taxonomy): Eukaryota > Metazoa > Chordata > Actinopteri > Siluriformes > Clariidae > Clarias > Clarias gariepinus. The sequence continues at coordinate 1,510,511 of NC_071124.1, forward strand.
AAAGGGTTAACTCATATGGAGATTGCTAAGAAAAGGGGAGAGAGCGTCGTTGAGGCTCCGCCCCCGGCCACCCGACAGAACCTATGTTTTTTATGTCTATGTTTTTCTTTTTTTTATTATTATTTTTAAGTGCTTAGAGCCTATTAACATCACCGCGGAAGCAAGAGAGGATGTTTATCCTTGCCCATTCACAAGAAGCGCGGCGCGCGCTTGCAAGCGGACAGAGGGATTTCCCGATCCGATGAGAACGCGAAAGAAAGGAGTTTTAAATCCGTCTCTCACTGCTCTGCCGGATGCACGAGTTTAAGCCCCAGGAATGCGCGGCGGCTCGAAGATTCTCAAGGAATGCGAGGCGCGCGCGTAGCACTTAATCGAAGCAGTAAAGTGTAGAGATCGCCCTCCGATATGGATTATACACACGGAGGGACATCTCGTTTAAACTCTGCCATTATCGGTGAGTTAAACACTTATTTTTGCTGGTTAGACACAACACGCTCACAACTAGACAAGGTGAAGACAAGAATCTGAGGAATGTTTCCGGTTCACTCCTATTTATAACCTGCAGGTGCGTACTATCAGATGACGTCACCTGACCGAGGTTATAAAAGCCAAAAATTTGGCGTGTTTGGTACACACATGCTTCACAACCGGCAACATGACAAGATGTTCCCATAGCGTTTTCACGCAGCATCGAGTGTAGCCTTTGAAAGGGAACTGTGTTTTATCTCATAGTGGCACTTCACAGCATTTTTGGAACATATGCAACAAACTGGTTTTAAACTTCCTTTGTCATAGTCTACTTTCCTTTTTTTAAGTAAGCCATGCTATGTTGTGCTTTTGTTTTAATTTATTGGGGATTTCTGTGTGTTCCGCATACTCTATGTACACAGTAAACTATTGTGTTGATTGGCCCTGTTGAGTATAGCCACGCCCACCTCGAGGGCAAAAAGAACTAAATTAGGAAAAAAGAGCTAGATGTTGTGACACAGTCTGGCACAAAACTGCTTATAACTTCTCTTCTACACAAGACTTAGATTTTACTTATGGTGCAGGTTTAACTTCAGGCAGATACCTAAAGATTGCCAAAGTTTCATTAAATGACAGACAGACAGACAGACAGACAGACAGACAAGATTTTCTGACACTAGTTTCTAATCCTCCAATGTATGAAACATAAAAATATCATTGAAAGAGCGAGTTCTGACCAACGTACAGACAGAACCTTTATTTTATTTATATAGATGCATGACTGTGTCTATATAATGTTATATATAAACATTATATAACACAGTAGCACTGTGTTATTATTGTTGAGTAAAAGTTGAAACATATGTGAATTTAAAATTAACATTTACTTTAACCTATAAAGTGCTGGGTTGTGTTTTACCTATCTTACATCTTTATTTTTTTTAATTTACCATGACACTGTTTAAATATGCTATAAATATATTTCAAGTGAGAACTTACCTTGCTCATAGCACATGAAATATTTTGTCATGTTGCACTGAAGACTTTGCCATGAACCATCAGGCTTCATAGCAGCACAGCAGCTCGATGTCCCACAATCCCCTGTCAGATTACTGAATGTTACAGGATCACCATTAGACCATTTCTCACTGAACTGACCACGATAGAGACCGATCCATCCATAATTTTTCCAGCCATAATTGATCCGGCCATAACGGGTTGTATTCATCATGTTATACAGTTCAGTGTTGTCTTCATCAGAGTACACAGTGACGAGGTCGATGTAATTTTCTCTGCAATCTGCCCGAGCATCAGTCTGATTCTTGTGCCACCAAATGATATGGAAGGTAGTGAGGCTGCTGTGAACTGGAGGAGAAAAGGCTGTGGAAGAAATTTCTTTTGTTAATGTGGCAGGACATTGTCTATCTGCATTGTGTAGCTCGCTCTAATGAGTTTTAAACCATTTGTCTAAATATAAACTTCTGAATTCTGAGCAACTTAAAATCCCACATGATTTTATTGTAAATAGACAGAACTTGTGTATGGTGTAAATGGGTTCCAAAGATTTTTAGAGACACATTATGATCTGATCACTTAAACCACTTTTGGAGGTGCACAGGGATAGATATGACTCCATAACATCTGTAATTTGAATGCAAAAGCATTACAGTGCATTTTAGACAGAATGCAGAAGTTTGCTTATTTTAAGGTATGATTTATTGTATAAAAACACGGACACAAACTTAATTCATTTGAAGTTCTCTATAGTAACATAAGTGTAGCTACAAATATTATGTCTGCTCAGTCGATCCCACTAATCATCATTTACAGACCTCCAGGGCCATACTCTAAATTTCTTTGTGAATTTGCAAATTTCCTCTCAAACCTAGTCGTTTCTGTAAACAAAGCATTAGTTGCTGGAGATTTTAATATTCATTTTGAGAATCCAGAAGACCCTGTGCGTAAAGCATTTATGTCCATACTGGACTCAGTAGGAGTAAATCAGTGTGTAGTAGGACCCACTCATAAAGCAGGTCACACTTTATATTTATTTATATTCTTCGGATTTAGTATAAGATATTTATTTACATTTAACTCCATTGTCTGAAGTTATTTTAGATCACTATCTTGTCTTAATTCAAGTGTGTCATAGTGATAATGTATGCACAGCGCCGCGCTACCGTACTAAATATACATTCACATCAACTACCACACAGAGTTTTATCAGTAATCTCCCAGAGTTCCCAACTTCGATTAGATCACCGTCTGACCCCACATAACTCGATCAGGCGACTGAATATTTAGAGTCGACATTTCGCTATACCTTAGATAATGTAGCTCCAGTTAAAAGAAAAAATATTATAGATAAGAAACTTGCTCCCTGGTATAACGATCACATGCGTACTTTAAAACAGACCGCTCAGAAATTAGAACGTAAATGGCGTCAAACTAAATTGTTAGTATTTCAAATAGCATGGAAGGAGAGCATCCTGAACTATAGAAAAGCTCTTAGTGTAGCTAGATCAACGTATCTCTCCACTCTTATAGAAAATAACAATAATAATCCTAGATTTTTATTTAATACTGTAGCCAAATTACCTAGAAATAAGACCACTTCAGAAATCTCTATGACAACATCATACAGTAGTGAGGACTTTATGAACTTTTTTAATAATAAAATTATAAGTATCAGGCATAAATAATAACCATATTCCTTAGAGTGTTCTTTGTAACAGGGAGCGGCGTGCAGCTGCAGTTATACACGTGTCATGTGGGCGTAATTTTGTGTTGATTTTCTCCCTGATGTAGAGGTGTGCGAGCTGAGCTCGGCGCACCCGAGACTCGTTTTTCTGAGAGTCTTCTCAGAAACAAGGCAGAAAGTGGATTGTTTTGCCGATGTTCTCGGGAACGTGGACTTATTGCACGTTTTGATATTGCACTTATAAATTACACTATTTTTTAAATATTTAATTAAATACTCTGTATGAACGTCACACTACCCGTAATTAAAGTACATTTAAAACGCACGGTTCGAGAAAAGGGATCTTGTGACTGCGCGCGGCAAGCTGTGAAAATGCCCTTCATTGCCTGTAGGGGGCGGTCGTGTTTCAGTCTGAAGTATTGTGTGTTTACTGAAGCCGAAAATGTGTTCTTTCTCTTAGGCGCCCATTGACAGCAAGCGACAGAGCGCATAAATGTGTCAAGCTCAAACTGTAAATACTAATATGTATTTATTCTTTATTTTCTTCTCTCCTTCAATGATGGTACTTCTTTGACTGCGCTTTCTCCATTCAGTATTATAATTATTATTAGTAGTAGTGCTCCGAATTTATTATTGTTATTAATCTTATTATTATTATTGTTATGCACCCGCGTGTGTGTGCAAAAAGACTACAAAGATGTATGATATGTTAGCCTAAAACATTATTTTTTATTGTGTTTATGTGCTTTAAATATACACTAAACAATAAGCACTGCCTTGTGCTAAGTGAAAGTGAGTTGCGCGTGCGGCTTTTTGATCAAAAGGCTGATAAACGCGTGCGCAGATATGAACAGATTTAAAGATAAAACAACAGTCATGAAATGAAAAAAAAATACCCACAAAAATATGTACTACTCTCTGAATACAACGCAGAATCCCCGGGCTTTAACTGCACTTTTTCCTTAAAAACATATGGGCCTCCGAGTGGTGCAGTGGTAAAGTGCTCGCCTTATCATCTGGAGAATGCTGGTTAGCCCTCACAGCCGGAGCTCTAGAGAGAGTTGATTTTCGTTCAAGTTTTATTTTAATTTTGCTCAGCAAACTATAAAAAACAGCAACCAAACAAAAAAAATTCAAATTACAGCCTAATTGTGAATTGTGAAGATATAACAACAGAACATTCATTATTCAGAGCACGATATACAACCATAATACAGTAGGTCCCGTAACCGGCTTATACAGCTGTCATGTGACCAACGTGAGGAGTCCAGTGGCGTATACAGACGTGTATAGTCGCGTTGAGACCGATGACAGACGGACATATCAGTGGCAGCGTGTGAGTGGCAGCTGCCAGTGCAATGCACGCACAGCGGTGACATGTGGAGTGGCATATGCCCGTGGCACGGGAAGATTTTACCGTACAGATTTTTTTAATTAAAATATTATGTATAAAGAAAATCTAATTTATATATCTAATTTATATATATGTTTAATTCAATTCAATTCTTAACTTTTAATGGTTACTGATTGTTGCAGACATTCACATTTTTTGGGGGGAAGAGCTTGGCTTGTATACGCTGATCAGCAGTCAGCGCCCCGCTGTAACCAGCAGATCAAAGGAGCAGTTATCGGCTATGACACGTAGCCTTCTGAGTTTGGAGGTCAGGGTTGGTTGGTTGGAAGCACGTTTGAAGGAGAAAATAACGTCACAAACACACACACAAACTCTACGTGCACACACACACACACACACACACACACAATCTCTCCGTGCAGATACACCGTGCAGGAAACAACTGAACAGGTCTTCACTTCCTAATACACCTGGACATAATTTTATTTATTTACAAATAAATAACTGCAAAGTGGGGTGTGCGTAATTATTCAGCCCCCTTTGGTCTGAGTGCAGTCAGTTGCCCATAGACATTGCCTGATGAGTGCTAATGGCTAAACCGAGTGCACCTGTGTGTAATCTAATGTCAGTACAAATACAGCTGCTCTGTGACGGCCTCAGGGGTTGTCTAAGAGAATATTGGGAGCAACAACACCATGAAGTCCAAAAAACACACCAGACAGGTCAGAGATAAAGGTATTGAGAAATTTAAAGCAGGCTTAGGCTACAAAAAGATTTCCAAAGCCTTGAACATCCCACGGAGCACTGTTCAAGCGATCATTCAGAAATGGAAGGAGTATGGCACAACCGTAAACCTACCAAGACAAGGCCGTCCACCTGAACTCACAGGCCGAACAAGGAGAGCGCTGATCAGAAATACGGCCAAGCCCATGGTGACTCTGGACGGGCTGCAGAGATCTACAGCTCAGGTGGGGGAATCTGTCCATAGGACAACTATTAGTCGTGCATTGCACAGAGTTGGCCTTTAGGGAAAAGTGGCACGAAGAAAGCCATTGTTAACAGAAAACCATAACAAGTCCCGTTTGCAGTTTGCCACAAGCCATGTGGGGGACACAGCAAACATGTGGAAGAAGGTGCTCTGGTCAGATGAGACCAAAATGCAAAACGCTATGTGTGGCGGAAAACTAACACTCCACATCACTCTGAACACACCATCCCCACTGTCAAATATGGTGGTGGCAGCATCATCCTCTGGGGGTGCTTCTCTTCAGCAGGGACAGGGAAGCTGGTCAGAGTTGATGGGAAGATGAATGGAGCTAAATACAGGGCAATCTGGGAGGAAAACCTCTTGGAGTCTGCAGAAGACTTGAGACTGGGGGGGAGGTTCACCTTCCAGCAGGACAATGACCCTAAACATAAAGCCAGAGCAACAATGGAATGATTTAAAACAAAACATATCCGTGCGTTAGAATGGCCCAGTCAAAGTCCAGATCTAAATCCAATCGAGAATCTGTGGCAATTCTTGTGCTAGAAAAGCAAAAAGACCTGGAGGCTGGAAAAAATCCTTAGAAAAATAACTTCATTCACTATGATGTAATACGGCTGATATCATAGTGCTCGGACTCTTAAAAAATAATAATCCAAGTAAAACCTGTGCCAAGTTGTAGTGCGGACAGGGTATTCCGCTGTGGCGACCCCTTGCCGGGAGCAGCCAAAAGACCAACAACGACAACAGAAGAACATAAGGCTCCTTCACACACTATGATGACATAGGGCTGATATCATGGTTCTTGGGCCCTAATTAAATTAACCCTTAGAAGAACAAGAGTACCCTTCATACACTGTAACGTAATAGGGCTGATCTTCATAGTGCTTGGGCCCTATTAATAAACAAATTCTTAGAAAAACAAGAGGGCCCTCACAAACTGTAGCATACCAGGGCTGATGTTTATAGTGCTTGGGCCTTAATAAAAAGAAAATCCTTAGAAGAACATAATGGCCATTCACACACTATAACGACATACAGACGACATATAGTGCTTGGGCCCTAATAAAAAAAAAAATTCTTATAAGAAAAAAAAGGGGCCCTTCACACACTAAGACGACAAACTGTAGGGCTGATGTTCATATGCTTGGTTCCTAATAACAATCTTTAGAAGAACAAGAGGGCCCTTTACACACTGTATTGTACTGTAATAGGGCTGATGTCATAGTGCTTGGGCCCTAATAATCTGTACATGGGTATCCCATTGAGACAGCCTAACTTAAGTTAAGCCTTTATTTGTCACATACTGTACATTACTGCGCACAAAAAAAAATTCTTCACATACCAGAGAGCAGGGTCAGCTATGATATGGCACCCCTGGAGCAGATAGGGTTAAGGGCCTAGCTCAAGGGCTCAACAATGGAAACTTGGTGGAGGTGTGGCTTGATCTACCGACCATCTGATCAGTACTTCAGTTTTGTATGCCTGCAAGTTCCATTATACCGTACAGATGAACCAGCCCTGGCTGCTACTGAAGAAGTTGTGCAGGTACTGCTTGACATGTCATTTGCTATAGCCTAAAGAGTGGGCACATCACTATGAAAAGGTTAATCACTGCTACTGAAAAAAGACCTGGAAGGTATTGAAGTAAAATGCATATTAATAAATATTAATTATTAATAAGTATGAAGTGATAATATTGCAAAAAAAAAAAAAAGGTTGTGCCCTCTGCAGGACAGGTGGACACACATTTAAGAATAGATTTTTTAGTCAATAGGTCACATGACCTGGAAGGTATTGAAGTAAAATGCAGAATTATTAAATATTAATTATTAATAAAAATTTAAAGTGATAATATTGACAAAAAAAAAGGTTGTGCCCTCTGCAGGACAGGTGGACACCTCTTATAGAATAGATTTTGAGGCAATAGGTCTTATGACCTGAAAGGTATTGAAGTAAAATGCAGAATTATTAAATATTAATTATTAATAAAAATGAAAAGTGATCATATTGACAGAAAAAAGGTTGTGCCCTCTGCAGGACAGGTGGACACACATTTTAGAATGGATTTTGAGGCAATATGTCACATGACCTGGAAGGTATTGAAGTAAAATGCAGAATTAGTACATATTATTTGTTAATCAAAATGAAAAGTCATAATATTGACAAAAAAAGGTTGTGCCTTTTGCAGGACAAGTGGACACACATTTTAGATTAGATTTTGAAGCAATAATTTGTTTATTTGTTTTAAATATCAATGTTTATAATATTTATATTATCCGTATTTCAGTCGGACAGTAATTTGCAGACGGTCCCTAACTCGCGCAGTAGGCGACGTGCTTTCGCCGGACTCTGTTAGCGAATCGCCGCTACAAATCAGCGAATCGCCGCTACAAATCTGGTCGCCAGAGCTCGAATATCCAACGTCCAACGTCAAACCAACTTCACCGCGGTCTAAAACGTTTGATAATTTTAAAAAGAGAGAGAGAGAGATTCTGGTTGACTTTTCAAATGCAGATTGACCTGTATATCAACATGTACAGCATGTGAAGCGTGCGTCGACACACACAATCTCTCCGCGCGAAAACAACGCGAGTAGCCTGTATACAGTACATGTATTTGTTTTTGGTGCATTTCTGCCCGAGAATGTCTGCATTTTTATCGATAAATCGCGCGCGATTAGCAGCCTTTTGATCAAAACGCTGCCTTTTGTAAAGTGAAAGTACAAGTCGCGGGTTTCCACACTGCAAAGAACAGCTTTATTTGATGAGGTAAGACAGGAGTCCCCATGGACTATGATGTTTGCAGATGACATTGTGCTCTGTAGCGAGAGCAGGGAACAGGTGGAGGAAAATTTGGAGAGGTGGAGGTATGCTCTGGAAAGCAGAGGAATGAAGGTTAGCCGCAGCAAGACGGAATACATGTGTGTAAATGAGAGTGACCCAGGAGGATCGGTGAGGCTACAGGGAGCAGAGGTAAAGAAGGTGCAGGATTTTAAGTACTTGGGGTCCAGAGCAACGGGGAGTGTGGAAAGGAGGTGAAGAGGCGGGTACAGGCAGGTTGGAATGGGTGGAGAAAAGTGTCAGGTGTGTTGTGCGATAAAAGAGTATCAGCGAGAATGAAAGGAAAGGTGTACAGGACAGTGGTGAGACCAGCGATGCTCTACGGCATAGAGACAGTGGCGCTGAAGAAAAGACAGGAGGCAGAGTTGGAGGTAGCAGAGCTGAAGATGTTGAGGTTCTCTTTGGGAGTGACAAGGATGGATAGGATCAAGAATGAGTTCATCAGAGGGACAACCCACGTTAGATGTTTTGGAGATAAAGTCAGAGAGGCCAGATTGAGGTGGTTTGGACATGTTCAGAGGAGAGATTGTGAATATATCGGTAGAAGGATGCTGAGGTTGGAACTGCCAGGCAGGAGGTCTAGAGGAAGGCCAAAGAGGAGATTTATGGATGCAGTGAGTGAGGACATGAAGTTAGTTGGTGTGAGAGAAGAGGATGCAGAGGATAGGGTTAGATGGAGGCAAATGATTTACTGTGGCGAGCCCTGAAACCCCCAGCCGAAAGACAAAGAAGAAGAAGAAAAAACAGCTTTATTTATTTCAGTCACAAATTCACAATCACATTCCAGCTCTTATTCCCAGCCGTGGTCAAATAATGGATGAAATAATAATTCAATGCTGGACACAAACAGCAAAAAACATGATGAAAAGCCCTAAGCACTTTTGTGTTCATAAAATAATATTTACTTAATATGATATATATATATATATATATATATATATATATATATATATATATATATATATATATTAGTTCATTCATGTCTATTTATGATGGCGACACATTTTTACGTTTTAAATAAGATATGTTGGCATATTCATGCATCAGGACATTCGCATAGTTAACACTATCAAATTATAAGGTAGCCTACTATCAGGTAATTAAATTAATTTAAGACCATTTAAACCGATATTAGATTTTCCTCATGTCTCTGCTGCGTGTATTCATTTACAGGCTGCAGCGCACGTGCAGGGAAATAGGAGACTGTTGTTTAGGAGTGAATTGGAGAGAAAAGAGCTGTTCATTTACTATAAAAAAAAATAAATAACAAATCTAAAAAATATATAAAAACATAACATGATCTGTTCTATAGCCCATTTGCTTTAGCCTAGTTTTTTATACAACTTTTCAGTTTTGTACATATTCCAGTTATAGTGTGTTAAGTCTTTCTTTAGGTTTATGAGAATTAGACCATCCAGCTAAGATAAATGTTATGTCGTTGATTGATAAAATCTGGATTAAGGATGTTTTATTTATTTAATTTTTATTTTTCAGTTTCCCCCCTGAGGGATTGCCACCTTATTGTGGTCAGGGGGTTTATGTGCCTCAGTGACCTTATGATCTATATGATCTATTATGACAGCAGGAGCTTAGTCTTCAAGTGGGACACCCAAGTTGGACAGGTCTAACGGTAGAGGCCTGACAAAGTGCAATCCACTTCTCCAGGCTTCTGATGCAGCCGGGAAAAAACAGTGCTCGAACATGATGTGTACACATGATGCCCCCTTCACATTTCTCACTGCCCCCCATATGTGCCTGTCTAGAAACAGCCCTGGCTGTGAGTGCTTATGACAGACACGGGAAGACATTTCCGTTTGGAGATAGCGTGGGATTATTAATTAAGAAACTTAAAAGGAAACCAAAAGAAAACTGAAAACACAAAATAAACAGAGCTCCGCCGTCTATGCGAGAACGGACGGGATTCTGGAAACTAAAACAAAAAACTAAAGATGCTCTCGGGGCTTATGCCCTTACTGAGGATTTATAGAAAGAGAGAGAGTAGAGTTTGTGCTTTGTGCACTTTAACCCAAGAGCGCGCGCTAAACTGATGCGTGTCGACCTCCCTCACTCTCTCGCCGGTGCCTTAGACAGACAGAGGCTTGGGCTTTGTCTGTGTCTTCTCCAGCGCGCTTTGTCTTTGGCCCTGACACCTTTTACAGGTGCGTCCGAATGATCACACGGAGTGTCGCAGTATCACCACCTGGTCCGTTCTGAACAGTATGCGCGGCTCTGCCCCTCGCGCCGTTACATACATATCCACAAATACTTTAACAACATACACTTATCACGAATTGCATTTAATATGAATGTTACATATAAGACGCGCGCACAAACACATACTTATATAATATATTTACATACAAACACATATACTTATATACACATATATACATATACACACCTACTGTATACACATAAATACATAATATATTCAGTAAATTTGTGAATTACACTCAAAGTAATTATGAAGTCTGATTTGATTGGTACCATTAAACATTTTATGCATAAATTGAAACCTAAGTGGGATGGTGAGTGCTCTAAAAATGATAAAGATAAAATTCGTAAGTGTAAACTCACCCCCAACTTCAAACCAGTCATACATGCTTTTTCTGTTTTCACTACTAAGGTGGAATCACCTATTGTCTCTGCTCCCCCTAGCTACTCTTTAACCTCGGAGACACATAGCTCTCAAGGTGGGGAGCACAATATAGTAAAATCCCCTATAGTAAGTTCCCTCTAATGTGGCAGATAAGTCATTACAAAGGTCAAAGAACACTGATAGTCTCTGTTTCTCTACAACATCATCACATCTACAACACCTAATTATGCAATTATCATTTTGTTACATGTGGAAAAAAGAGATGGAATATTTCAACCCCAACTCTATCTGACATCCACAACGTTTTAGGATCAGAAGTGAGGAATCCGCGTTACAGGAAGTTGTGCCTTCTCTTCATCACAAACATGATATTCCTATAGATGATGAGGTTGATGGTAATGAAGAAACATACTTATTATTCATAAGCAGATTACAAACATGTTGATAACATGTTCCCTGAACTTAAAGCTTTTCTTATAAAGAAATATCAATCTTCATGTGATCTCTAATAGGTGGCATCTATCAGACAGGAACCAGGTAAATTAGCAACTGCCTTTGTAAATAGGTTTAAAACCGCATGGTCAAACACAGAGGAATTCCCTTTGGCCATAATTTTCCTCCACATTTCACACTGCTATTTCAAACAACCTTTGTTAATAATATGAACACTGATTCTGCTTAAACTCTAAAAATTTCTCTAGCAGGAACCGAACATGAACCTAATATACAAATCCTGGCATGGATGGTGCACAATCTGGATGCTGCATGGGCCTTTATTGTCACCTGCTGTGGAAGCTCTAATTAAACCCTTCCCCCGTGTTTCTGATTATGGTTCACAACAATTCGTAAAACGTATCAGGTGCGATCGCTGTAACAGACCAGGAGACTTGGGAACAGTAAAAACACAATATGCAAATGTTGTAAGACAGAATAATTATAATTTTTACATTATGTGCTGGAAAAGACTTTAGGCATTTGTGTGACTCTCAGTTCCAATCTTTGATGCATTCTCACTACCTCGAGTGAGTAGGCATGAGCTCCCGGGGTGAACGCACTTGAATTAAATGCTGGATCAGACTGAGAAATATTAGCAGTTGGCTCTTACTCTCGAAGCAAAAGAAAAGCTGGTTTTAAGAGCTAGCACGCATAGAGCATCAGTCACATTCAAGTGTCTAATGGACAATGTTCTTTGACCAAGATGGTGGTATTGAATTGTTCGGGGTCTGCTAAAACTTCACGAAAAAAGTAGTATGGACCTATGCCAAACCCACTTCAAAAAAACCATGTACATCCTTTTCTGAGGCTAGCTGGTTATTATCAATGATTTGTTCTTAATTTCTCCGTGGCAGCACCTGTCTCTAAACTCAGAGGAAGGGCAATCCAGAGTCAGAAGCAGTACAGTGGTCAGAAGCAGCAGAGATGGCATTTCACATCTCATGTCATACTGTATGCAAGCAGGAAACTTAACCCACCTAATCAGCCTATTGAGCGAGAGGCTCTTGCGATCTACTGGGTCATCAAGGAGTTGAAGTCCTGTGTGATGTACTGTGATGGCTTACAGCCAGCATGCTCCCATTCTCCCATTCACCGTTCCCTCACTCTCCTCCTGACTAAAAGCCGCCATTTTGACTGAGAAAAAATAACTTTAAAGGTGGAGGTGAATCTTCTGTTGGTTACCTCACATACAAAACTATATATTGAAATACAGACTACTGTCCCTAGAAATTCTTAACTATAAATTTAATGCATCAACCAGTTGAAAAGAAAGTAATTTTTTATTTTTTACGAATTCTCGTTATCCTTACCCATTAGCAGTCATCTAATGTTCTAGCTACAGGGCTCGTGCACATGGATGTCTTAATGTTTTGAATCATCATATTGGAGATCTTTTATTATTATTATTATTATTATTCATAAATCAAGATTCTGAAAAACTAAACATTTTTTTGTATTTTACAATGAACTTTACATTTACTGCATCATCTAATGTATAAAGAAGGAAAAAATGATTTATATTAATGACCTCAATCTATCACACAAACTCTATTGTTATTGTATCTAGTTTTTATATTTCTTTGTTTTAATCATTAATTTGTGTATTGAATCCTTAACAGTAATCAGTAAACAAATAGTGTCTTTTTAGATGTGAAAGTGAGAGCAGACAGTAAGAGAGAGAGAGAGAGAGAGAGCAGACACAGAGAGAGAGAGAGAGAGAGAGAGAGAGCAGACAGTGAGAGAGACGACAGAAGACTACAGTGAGCTAATACATCTCAATACTATTAATACTTAATGATGCTCAATACTTTAGAATGTTAGTACTTTTGTACTTTTCCTCAGTAGAATTGTAAATAAGAACTTCTACTTTTATACTCAGGTACAGGATCTGTGTACTTTATCCCCCCTGATTGTAATGATGCATTAACCTTATGTGATGATGTGATTATTACATCATTAGACAGGTTACACCTGGACACTCGAGGTTATTGGTAACAGACATTAATGTAATTAAATACAAGATAATCAAACTAGTTAGTTTATAAAACTTATTGTGTAACATCAAACATTTCAGTAAACAGTGTAGTTTATATTTTCATCAGTGTATCTGTTCATCAACATACTTTACATATAATTTCATGTCAACTATTTTGCTGTTATAAACATTTAAACAAACTAGAATGATCTTTTATAGTTTTTCTTGCTAGCATCATTATTTTAATGTCTGCAATCACCAGTTTCATTTAAGAAATTGTAGGTTTTTTGTTTGTTTGAACAAGACGACTTTATAAAGTATTAATATATATATAGCAACTGGATACAAACCTTAGTATTAATTGGTATCTTAACAAAATCATTTTAATTTGTACATTTTTGTGTATGTTAAATTAACATTCCAAATAATGTTTATGGTCATTTATTTCTAAATTATATAATTTAATTCTCAATTAGGTTGTTTTCAGTCACCTAATTCTTAATTATTAATAATTATAATAATAATTAGAACTTTATTAATCCCAGAGGGAAATTGCTCAATTTTCGCATATCCCAATTAGGAAACTGGGGTCAGAGCGCAGGGTCAGCCAGTTTTACAGCGCCCCTGGAGCACATAGGGTTAAGGGCCTTGCTCAAGGGCTCAACAGTGGCAACTTGGCGATGCTGGGGTTCGAACCCCCGACCTTCCCCGACTGAGCCACCACTGCCCTTAAATGATTTCCTTAAAATTTCTGTTTGTGCATAATTATTGTATGCAAAATAAACAATAATTTATAGTACCTGGCTCAAAAATTCTCAAAGTTACAAACTATCAGTTTATTGGACGCCTTTAGCTTTAATTATAGTGTTTATTTTGTGCAGGATTGTTTCCTTATGGAACTGAGAGTCACACAAATACCTAAAGTCTTCTCCACACATAATGTAAAAACTATTATAATTTGAAATATTGATTAATAATAATAAAAATAATAAGAAGAAATACTAGAATAAATGATGCTGCATAAGATAAAACAGTCATCAGAGAGTATCAGCAGTAACATGATGGAGAAGATGTGATTAGACTGCACGGTGATATGTAGGATAAGTGTTTCTAAATAGGTCTTAAGACATGATGTACCTGTGGCGTGTGTGTGTGTGTGTGTGTGTGTGTGTGTGTGTGTGTGTGTGTGTTATAGATATTTTCTCTAAGAGAATTCCAGAGACAGGGAGCGGTGCTGCTGAAGGTTCTAGAGCCCGCGGTGGTCAGGTGGGTAAAGAGGGGATAAAGAACTCTTCAGGTAAATGATTCAGTGTTTTAATGCTGCGTGTCCTTTACACTGCTTTAATCAGATCTGATCGTGTACATGTTCATCATTTAATCAGATTCAGGTCCCGTACACACATCACACACTTGTACTTAGTGCTTGTACTCGTACCAGCATGCACTGCTTTACCTCCGGCACTAACACACTAAATTAATAACTTACATATCCAGACTGAGTTAATCAACAGAAAACAAATGAGTAAAAACATAAATGTTCTAAATCAAATTATGTGTAAATAACATTTCTGCACTCTTTTAAATTTAAGTTTAAATTAAAATAAAAATAACATTGTACAACTTGTTAAAGAGTCCAAAATTCACTGCTACATTTTTAAAAAATCAATTACAATAATTCAGGTGGATAGAATTTAAATGTTTAAAAAAAACACAGACAGTTAAACTTAAAAACTGATAAATAAAGACTTTTCCTTTACCTGAGAGCAGGAGGAGCAGGACTGAGACGGTTACCATGGTGATGACCTGTGTGTTAAAAATGCAAAGTCAGGTAAAAAGAAAAGAAAAACTGATATAACAACAATAATAATAATAATAATAATGACGACGATGATGATGATGATGAAGCCGCCTTTTGTCCAGAAGAAGATCTTTGTGTGTGAGAGCAGCTGGCTGTGTGGTGTGAAGTGTAAATGTTAAAAGCAGTGTGTGAATTTGCCAATAACTAATCAGTGCTATGAGAAAGTGATGAGGTGAACAGATCCAGGTAAAGTGCTGCAGTCTTACCTGATGAGGTGCTCGCTGCTGAATGGAGTCTTAATGTTCACATCAAACCCCTTTAACACACACATGATCACGTGACACTGACATGTAAATAGATTAATAAAATAATCCCTGTACATCTTCACTACAGCAGTGTTTAATCAAAATGTTTTTATAATCAAATACTGAAATCAAAACCTAAATTCAGAATGTATTATTACTTTATTCTTATTATTTAACATTAACATGTTTAACATTTGGGTGAAATAATATCAACGTTAATTGACAATGTGTGTGGCAGGAAGAGATCGTGTTCATTATATTTAATCATGTCTCCAGGGAAAACACAGATACTGACTAAGCTTGCATAAGGGACGTCAGTGTGATACAGTAAGTTATAAAACATGTTCTCTGTGTGTATCACGTAATTACATTAATAACAGAAAATGCATCTTTTAATGAGTTCAGTGTTTATGACAATTTTGTATATTTAATTTTTTGCAGTTTTAATATGTAGAAATGTAATACAAGCATTGTTTAAAAAGCAGAAGTGGTGAAGTAAGAGGGAAGTGTGTTACTGAGAAATTCGTACCCGCATGTTGCTGTGAACAAAAATTAAACATGAAAGAAAGAAACGAACAACAAACACCTTCCACAGAAGCAGCATTATGCAAATGAGAGCAAAATCAACACAAATGAAGCATTGTTTAATAAGGACAAGGACATTCCTCAAAACATCCAGAGAATAAATTTTAGAGGCACATTATAATAAAACTTCATGTAATAAAGTAATGACATGAATAATTTCGTTAATAATTTAATAAATATAAATAACCTTGTCAGGTCACTATAACAGACTTTGTGCTTCATGGTTTTCAGGATAAAAAATAAGTGCTTTAATTTGCAGAATAAATTCTGTTCTAAATTCTGACTAAACATATGGGTGGGGGGTGCTGTCAGTGTTATACGGTCAGTGATTATATTACACTAAGATAACTGAGTTTATATTAAACAGAAGCAGTACAGCAGGGATGTGTTCTTACTGTAATAATTAATATTTAAAGGAAAGAAGTTTTTTATCTGTAAACTCCTTTGTAACAAAAAAAAATATAAAAGTTTTGTAAACTCAAATTATTAAGGCAAAGTGATGTAAGAGATGTTTTAGCTTGTATGGTGCTGCTGATCGCTGTGACACCCAGTTGTATACGAGAGTGAGTCAAAAATCATCCGCACTCGGGTTATATTAAAACTTCTGTTTCCATTTAAGGCTCCTGTCTCCCCAGTCACTTTTTATTAATAAAAGCAGTGTGAACAACAATGGTTGTCCCACTAGACAGGAAGGAAGGTGCCGTGAGTGCAATTCCACACTTGCTTTCCTGACCGCAAAAGAAAGAAGAGTCAATTGCCGGGGTGGCTGAGGTCCTTCACGAACTTCCTAGCCTTGGTCCAGCACCGCTTGTTCTAGATCGTGTGCAGGTCAGGGAGCTCGGTGCGGAAGATGTGCTTAGCTGTTTGCACCACCCTCTGTAGAGCTATTCTGTCCTGCATGGTGCTGTTCTCAAACCAGGGTGTGATGTTTCCAGTGAGGATGCTCTCTGTGGAGGAGTAAAAGTTCCTAAGCACCTTAGAGGGCAGGCTGATGTCTCTCATGCATCTGAGGTGGTAGAGACGCTGTTGGGCCTTTTTCTTCATGATGTTGATGTGACAGGACATGACAGATCCTGCGTAATGTAAACACTGAGGTATCTGAAGTTGTCCACTTTTTCCACTGGGCTCTTGTTGATGACGGAGGTCTGGTAGTTTCTTTATTGCTTTGTACTAAAATCCACTATCAGCTCCTATGTCTTGCTGACGTTCAGAAGGGAGTTGTTCCTCTGGCACCAGTTATACAGATTCTAGTCTACTTCAGGTAGGCCATCGTTGTCAGAGATCAGGCCCACTACGACAGTGTCATCAGCAAACTTGATAATGGTGGTGGAGTTGGTAGTGGCCACGCAGACATAGGTGTACAATGAGTACAGAAGGGGGCTCAGAACACGACCCTGGTGGGCTCCAGTGCTGAGGGTGAGGAAGGCTGAGACATGTCTGCCCATCTTTATGCCTGTGGTCTGCCAGTTAGGAAGTTGGAGATCCACTTGAAATGATGAAGTCCCTTTGTCAGGACAGAAACAATGGTGGACCCTTTGAAGCATGTGGGGATAACCGACTGGGATGTGGAGAGGCTGAATGTACTTCTGTGAACACAGGTGCCAGCTGGTCTGCGCAGGCTCTAAGGACTAAACCTGGAATGCCGTCTGGTCCTGCTGCTTTCCTGGTGTTCACTTTCCTGGAGGCTCTCCTCACATTATTCTCGGAGATGATAAATATGTTTCCGGTGTGGACACTGTTTTCCTCTCTGCAGCCATTAGAACTGCTAGCATTGTTAGCATGGTTAGCTTTGCTAGCGCTATTAGCATTGTTGGCTGATTTCCGAACCTTGGATGATGCAGCCTTGTACGAGTCCGATGGAAGTTATAGGCAGCAGAGCGAGATCTCAAGGCATCACTGATGGTCTTAACCACCCACGGCTTCTGATTGGGAAATGTTCTTATGGTTGTTTATTGCCTGGTGTCATCTGCTAGTTTCCAGATGTATCCTACAACTGCTTCTGTAAACATGTTAATGTCTGCGCTGGAAAATGTCCCAGTCTGAATCATCGAGGGCATCCTTTAGGGCGGCCACAGATTAGTCCATCCAGCGTGCGACCTCCCTCTGAGCTGGAACTTTCTGCTTGAGCCTTTGTTTATATTTTGGCATAAGGAAGATAGGGGCGTCTTCGGATTTCGCAAACGGTGGACGAGATTGTGCCTTGTAGTCGTCTTTGGTTGTAGTGTAGTAATGGTCCAGTGTCTCCAGTGCCTCTCACACTACTATTATTGCATGTCTCTCTGAAACTTTCATCGAGATTGTTTTTTTTAGTGACTGGACGTTGGCGAGCAGGATGCTAGGCAGAGGAATGCGGTGTGCATGAGCTCTCAGCCTGTTTCCCCCGGAGCCATCTCTTCGGGTCGCATCTTTTGTTCTCCCTCAGGATCTCACTCGGCCAACTTGGATTCAGGAGTAAAAATGTTGAACTGTAAGTACATTTTAAACCAATTGAAATAAGAGTATCTCTATCGTACCTAACATACTCGGTGGTGAATGATTTAATAGTTTTTAAGTTACTGAAAGTTAGTTTAAAAGACAAAAACTAAGCAAAAGAGGTCAGAGCTGTTGTGATGGTAGCCGACCTCTCTGCACTCTCACCCATTGTAAAGTGTACAGTGTGTGCTCTGTCCTTTCATACTGTAGCAGTCCTTACCAATCTTTGGTATTTCTATAATTTCTCTGATTTTAATTCTGCCTGCAGTAGTCCAGGTTGTTTGTAGATCAACTGACCAAAGCCCCACTCACAGAGACCCTGGTCAGACATGCCTACTCCTGAGCTCAAACTCCACCTCTTTCTGTTCAGCTTTAGAGTCAATGTTCAGAATTCCAGCCCTGGTCTCTTCATTACAGTAATCCAGCGCTTCCTGCCAGCTCAGAGCCTCAGCATTAACATGGATGGAGCCTGAAGAGACAGAGAAACCCAAAAGGAGGAGGATTGTTTAGAGCTTGTGGGCACGCCCCACTAGTGGGGAATAAAGACATGACAGATGGGGCGAAATGAACGGTAGAAAATTAGTGGAAAATAATAAGAAAGTGCCTATTCTAATTGTTTTTTTTATTTACATTGAAATTTATACATTCAAAACAAAACCACCACACACAAAGTAATGGGTCATTAATACAAATAAATTAAAATAACATCAGTTAGGGGCCTGTGACAGAAAGTGAAACCATAGTACAACAATAACGTTAAACGCTAGCATGTTAATTGCAGAGAAACAATATAAGGAAACTTTCACAAAGCGGGTCAGTAGGGTATGTAATGAGCAATGGATAAATTTGTTACTTGAACCACAAAAAAGCAAACAATTCAAGGACAGACAGCATTTTACAACCAATAAGCCAGTCTAAATGAAAATATGATGAAGCCTATCTTGCGCTTGGATTCACGGTGGGTAGGGTGAGGGCAAAGGAGAGACCCATGTGTGTTTTGTGTCTTAAACCGCTGGCAGCAGACATCATGAAACCCAACAAATTATAAAGACACAGAGACAGCACACTCCAGTCACATTAGTAAGCCACTCAACTTCTTTGAAAGAAAGCTGGCAGAATAGCGTCAGCAGGAGAATCGCATGGTAAAATCTGCATCAGTGAACAGCAAAGCACAAACGGCTTCATTCAAAGTTGCATACAGAATTGGCCAGTGCAAAAAAAACACACACGATTGCTAAGCAGCTAATTCTCTCTGCTACTGTAGACATGGTGTAGATTATGCTAAATGAGACCAGAGCCACTAAATTGAAAGCTCTTCCCGTCAAATGTTACAGTTACATGACAGTATACACGACGTATATGGGACATTTCATTTGGCCTTGAAGATCAACTTATAGAAAAGCTCAAAGATGCATGTTTTGCATAACAAGTGGATGAAGCTACTGAAAGCAATAATAACTATTTATTTCATATGTACGCATTGTAAATTCAGAGTCAGTGAGTGAAGATTTGCTCTTTTGCAAGTACATTTAAACTAGAGCCACAGCTGATGAGCTCTTTAAGATTCCTAACACTTACCCTACTTACCCAAGCTGAAATGTAGACACTGTGCGCTTTTGCTCATGTGGTCAAGTAGGTAATTTCCTGCCTATGATTTATAACTTTAGCCTATCAGAGCTTGGTACAGGTTATATATGCAACTGGGCTACCTGGGATGCGTCATTGCTAGCTCCGCCCCCTTGGTGTGTTTGGGTCTCTGGTCAGCAGGTAAGTTTAGCCATTTGGCTAATTTTGCAGTGAATTTGTGCATTTCGGTAACTGTTTGTTTTTTGTAGCTAGAATAGCCCCTTCGCAGCTTCACAGCGGTGTGCAGGATATCAGGGACATGTCATTGCCAGCTCTGCTTTTGGGGTGTGTGGGTCTCTAATTAGCAGGTATGTGTAGCTGTTTGGCAAATGTTGCAGTGAGCTTGTGCATTTTAGCTAACTGCTGTGTTTATTGTAGCTGGAGTAGTATCTTGTTCACAGCTTCCGGGTGGTGTGCAGGCTACCTGGGATGTGTTATTGCCAGCTCCACCATTGGGGTGTGTGGGTCCTTGTCTAGCAGGTATGTTCTAGCTGTTTGACTAATGCTGAAGTAAGCTTGTGCATTTTGGCTAACCAGAGCTGAGCTGCTTTTTACTCACTAAAGATTAAATTGAAGGCAGAGTGTTTACTAGACACCAGTGCTGTTTAGTCAATACTATGACTTAATAATATATTTAAATGTTTAAAAAAAGAACATGGGTATGAGAAAAGAGACTTGAGTGATGGCTGTATGCTAAGAGCAGTGATCTCCAGAATGTTATGAATGTTATTCCCTCTAATATCTGCCCCACCTGACTTACAGACCTGTACAGGACATGGGCTTAAAGTCATGTTTGAACAAGGTTGCCAACTTAATAATACAGAAATAAGGGAAGGATAAAAGATGTGGTGGGGTTGGGGTTTTGTTAATGGACTTTTACTTTGTCATTCATGAAAATTTATTACACATTTTTACCCGGTTTGACTCGAACACCCCTTATGTCGTATATATTATCACATTCTGTAGTACAGTGGAACCTCGGATTACGAGTAACACGGTTTACGAGTGTTCCGCAAGTCGAGCAAAGATTTTTAATAATTTTTTACTTGACAAACGAGCATTATCTTGGTTTACGAGCACCGAGTATCATGTATTACGAATGCGTTCTTGTTTTGACGCCGAACGTCACATAATCACAACTGAGCCAATGGTTTTTCTCTCTCTTGCGCTGTGGAATTGTGGGTAATCGTCTCCCCTGCTGGGTCTTAGTGCCTGTCTCTCACTCGTATAATCAACATCCGTGCACGCATCTACTGTTTACTATAACACTGTGACCATGTGTGTGTGAAACATTTTATTTTGTTTCCAACACTCAGAAGACCCCACATAGGAAAAAGAGGCTATAATTTGCACGAGCTCACCAAAATTGGACAGTTGAAGACTGGAAAAATGTTGCCTGGTCTGATGAGTCTCGATTTCTGTTGAGACATTCAAATGGTAGAGTCAGAATTTGGTGTAAACAGAATGAGAACATGGATCCATCATGCCTTGTTACCACTGTGCAGGCTGCTGGTAGTAGTGTAATGGTGTGGGGGATGTTTTCTTGGCACACTTTAGGCCCCTTAGTGCCAATTGGGCATCGTTTAAATGCCACGGGCTACCTGAGCATTGTTTCTGACCATGTCCATCCCTTTATGACCACCATGTACCCATCCTCTGATGGCTACTTCCAGCAGGATAATGCACCATGTCACAAAGCTCGAATCATTTCAAATTGATTTCTTGAACATGACAATGAGTTCACTGTACTAAAATGGCCCCCACAGTCACCAGATCTCAACCCAATAGAGCATCTTTGGGATGTGGTGGAACGGGAGCTTCGTGCCCTGGATGTGCATCCCACAAATCTCCATCAACTGCAAGATGCTATCCTATCAATATGGGCCAACATTTTTAAAGAATGCTTTCAGCCCCTTGTTGAATCAATGCCACGTAGAATTAAGGCAGTTCTGAAGGCGAAAGGGGGTCAAACACCGTATTAGTATGGTGTTTCTACTAATCCTTTAGGTGAGTATATATAAGCTGTTTGGGTTTGTATTTATTATTATAAATAAAATAGTAAATATTATTTTCTACTCAGTTGGATTACGTAAAGTTTTTTAGTAAAAATAATCACAGTGTATCTATTAACAATTACAGAATGATTTGCCTGATTACACGCTTTAAATTCTGTTATGATTTTTATTTCCCAGCAGGGTGTGTTTTGTTTCTGCTCCCCCTGCAGGTTACCTGAGGTAATGTCCACTCGCCCCCTCCCTCCCAAACTCGTACCCCTGAGTAAGAGAGCTTCAGTCAGTCCTCTGCCTCACTCACACACTAGAGTCAGGGCAATAACCAGGTTAATTACCCCACACGGGGACATGAAAACATGGGAAATACAAAACGGGTGACAGAAAACTGATCACATGACATTCTAAACTTTATTCACTCTGACTGTGTGTGTGTGTGTGTGTGTGTGTGTGTGTGTGTGTGTGTGTGTGTGAGACAGAGAGAAAGAATTATTAAATGACACGAACACTTCCATTTAAATTTCTAATTATAACATACTATATTATATTTTAATAAATCTTATTAAAAAAAAAAAATGTTTACCTGAGAGCTGGAGGAGCAGGACTGACACGGTTACCATGGTGATGCCCTGTGTGTTCAACATTCAACACCAGCTAATAATAATGATGATGATGATGATGAAGCCGCCTTTTGTCCAGAAGAAGATCTTTGTGTGTGAGAGCAGCTGGCTGTGTGGTGTGAAGTGTAAATGATAAAAGCAGTGTGTGAATTTGCCAATAACTAATCAGTGCTATGAGAAAGTGATGAGGTGAACAGATCCAGGTAAAGTGCTGCAGTCTTACCTGATGAGGTGCTCGCTGCTGAATGGAGTCTTAATGTTCACATCAAACCCCTTTAACACACACATGATCACGTGACACTGGAATGTAAATAGATTAATAAAATAATCCCTGTACATCTTCACTACAGCAGTGTTTAATTAAAATGTTTTAATAATCAAATACTGAAATCAAAACCTAAATTCAGAATGTATTATTACATTATTCTTATTATTTAACATTAAAATGTTTAATATTTGCGTAAAATAATATCAACATTAAAGGACAATGTGTGTGGCAGGAAGAGATCGTGTTCATTATATGTAAACATCGCTCCAGGGAGAACACAGATACTGACTAAATTTGCATGAGGGACGTCAGTGTGATACACACAGAGAACATGTTTACTGTACATCTTACTGTATCACATGTGAAATGCATCTTTTAATAGGTTCAGTGTTCATGACAATTTTGTATAGTTAAATTTTTTTTATTGCAGTTTTAATATTTATCACGTGTTCAGGGTGAAGAGGAGCTGAGGAGATAAACTTATTTTTACTCAGCCTTACGTGTGAATTGCAGACCAAAAACTTTAACACAAGTAGCAGCATGTAACGCTTTTATTCAGTTCAGCTACTAAACTAAAATTTCCCCAGAGCCAGCTGTGTAATATGTCTCCCACTTAACAGACCAAAAGATTTTCTGAGCCAGATTAAAGTCCAGTTCCAGCTGCTTTGGGACAAGAGAGACCTGAACTGAACTGGATTTAATGCAGTTGTGTTTTAGCGCTCTCTTATCTCCATCTTTAGAACCATTCTGTTACTCTGTCCTTGAGCGATTGAGCCAACACTAACATCCTTGTAGAAAACATCACTAATACAATGTCGTTTCCAAACTAACATTAGTTCACCTTCCTCTTGACTTCTGAGGCTGATCAAATAAAAAAAAAAAAAAAAAAGCTCTGCCCCCTGCTGTAGTTTTAATAATACGCGGTACTGACAAGCAGCCTGCATCCTTTGATCGAAGTAGGCGTGGAAGTAGGCGTGGCGGTTCGTAAGACACTAGCAGTTCGCTCAGGTACTGCGGCGCGAGACCATTTAATGCTTTATATGTCAGGAGTAGTATTTTAAAATCAATGTGAAATTTCACAGGGAGCCAATGGAGTGAAGATAAGATAGGGGTGATGTGCTCATATCTTCTGGTTCTAGTGAGGACTCTCGCTGCTGCATTCTGGACTAGCTGAAGCTTATTTATACACATTGAACAACCAGACAGTAACGCATTACAATAGTCCAACCTAGAGGTAATAAAAGCATGAACTAGTTTTTCTGCATTGTTTAGTGACAATATATTTTTTATCTTGGTATTACCTTTAAGATTCAATTCAATTCAATTTTATTTACATTTAGATTTTACTTGTATTTATGTTCATTGTTGCAAAGCAGCAAACAGATGAAAGAATATTGTATAATAATTAGGAATGAGAAGATAAAAATGAGGATGAAATAAAAGTCTCAAATTGACTATTTTGGAAGTGCCAAAATAAAGTTATTAAATGAATCCACTGGAAAATGACAAAAAAAATTCTCAAAGTAATTCACCACAAAAACCCAAATAAGTTTTTTAATTAATCCACCAGGTAATAACAATTAAAAATCAGTAAATCATGAGTGAAAAAACTTTACACTGTAGATGAACAATTCCAAGGGTAATCCAAGTCAAGTAGGCTTTTATTGTAATTCCAACCATATACAGTTCAGTACACAGTGAAACGAAACAATGTTCCTCCAGGACCAAGGTGCTACATACACGCAACAACATAATTAACAACACAACATAAATTAACACCACACTTTATGGAATGTTAACATTTTTTAAGTTAACCTAAAAACTATCCATTTCTATACAAAAAAAAAGAGACAACAAAAGACAACAAAGTGCACATGCAATGTGCAAACAAGAGCTACAGAATCCAAAAGAATAGTCGAGGTAACAGACAAGGTCCATAAAAACTCCACTCACTAAAGATATGGCAACTAAAACCTCAGGGAGAGCTAACCAACACAATAACAACACAGTAACACAACACCACAACAATACAACACCACAACAGAGTAGGGAAATGGACAAAAGCACAGGCGACGTTAGAGCATTAGACATGGATATTGAACCTCAGAAAACAGCTACTGTAGTACAGAAGCTATCTAGTGGATGAGCACCGGGCATTGATGGACTCCCAGCTGAATTTTACAAACAGTTCTGGGAAATATTGGGAGCAGACTTGCATAAGGGTTTTTAACTGGTCTACAGACAACAGAAATTACCCACAAGTTACACACGGGGGGTTTTATTACTGCATCTAAAAACCCTTTCGTCTTCAGACAGCACAAAGACTCTACAATAAAGAATCAACATGGACTTACACAGCATGTCTACTCCTGCAAAGTATAGAAGACTTGAAATATGTCAAACACTTAATCATAATGAACTTAAATGAGATTAACATATCAAGGACAACAATGTTTTATCAGTCAGTTTTAAAAGCCTGTTTTTCCTTTAGGAACAAACAGAACAGGAAAGCAACCATGCTACTTTGTAAATCAAGAACCCTTATTCAGAATCCCACTGATTCCAGCAAAAATCCTGATGTCCTATTAATCAGCACCTTCAAAGAGCCGGACGGGCAAAACATGGAAATCTTTCACTATACTTCGGGAAAAGACAAAAATCCAGCCCCATCAACTGCTGCAGGGAATGTTGAGAGAGGTGATTCTAGCGCTGCCTCCAGAGTTTAAGTATTAGAACAGGGTTCTGGAAGTGACTGAAAACCTTTACCTCCTCTCTCCATCCTTGCAGCCGCAGGAGGTCTTCTACACAGTTAGCATTAGGGTCACCCATCAGAACTCTCTGGCTGGGGTGAAGGAATCGAGGTGGTCAGATCTGCTGGCACTGGGCTCTTCCCCATGAGGCAGCTGAAGGCCGCTGTACAAACCCCCTGTGGAGGAGCGTACAGCCCATCTGCAGTGGAAGATCACGCGAGGAGCCGCGACCACAAACAGACATGTAGCATACATCAACTCCACCATATCTACAACAGACCCATCTGTGGGAGGGAGGAAGCTTTAGACCACCTCTTTTTAAGATGTGAGAGGTTAGGGCTAATGTTTAACACTTTTAGAGAATGGACAGCAAGGTTTGATTAAATCTTAACAGAGAGCTTACAGTTCATTCTTGGCCCGAAATACTCAAATGCAAAGAAATAATTTTTTTAATTATTATTTTCTAATAAGCCAGGCAAAACTGGCTCCATGGTTTACACAAAATAATCAGTGGTGCCCTGAACCTGAATGATCTGTTAATTTTAACGTTTTAACAGAGGACTTAATATAATAATTAAATAAAATTAATTTAGATAAACTACAGGTTTTATATGTGTATGTACAGTATGTAAAGTGTCCTTTTTTATTATATATGATTTGATGTTATTTTATTCTACTCTCTGGTCTTATATACTATCAGTTATTGGAGCTCTTTTCTAACTTATTACAGTAAAATCAAATCACTGTAGGATTATAACTATAATGTGATTGTACATGTATCAGTATCTACCTTTTCACTAACATGTTTAGATTATATACTGTATATTTTATTTTTTTTACTTTACTTTTTACATAAGTAGATATAGTTATTTTATTTATTTATTTATTTATTTATTTGTGCGTTAAGAAGGTAGACATGCCATGCATTTTTAAATAAAAGGCACTTAAAATTTAAGTCACTCTCTCTCTCTGTGGGAACTATTTGAGTAAAATTCTGAGAATGTCACATTTTCACTGCTTTTGAAATGAAAATGTAAAATTATCTTATATTTATTTATATGCCATAACCTTTTCCTCTCATCATCACATTTTTTAAAATCAGTACAGAACAGAGAAGCAAAATAATTAAACATGCAAATTTAATAAAACTGACAATTTAGAGAAAAAGCACATCATAAAAAAAAAGGTTTTCGAGCTGCAGGTGGCGCTGTTCACTCTGAGCTGTCTGTCAGGTGACGTGACCTCCAGAGCAGCGTGACTGAGGACGTGATGGTGTGGAGGATCGACAGGAGACCTGAGCGCACTACACCTTGTCTCGGCCCTCGTTACTGATGACGTCATCACAGACGCTGGATGAGAGAGAGAGAGAGAGAGAGAGAGAGAGAGAGATCACTAATTATTGTTAAAAAAACTCTGGTGTAACCTCCTGGCAGAGCGCTCTACCCTGGACAGATTCTAAATCTAAATCCACAACAATGAATCATTTCAGGACACCTGGTCATGTTTCTTACAGAACATCGATAAATATCTCTTCTCTCCACAACTGTGTTCAGATTAAATGTGTTTATTTTATTAATAAATTATTGTTGTGGAAGCAGGGGGCGTGGCCCAATATGAATGGAGGGTGGAGCCAGGAGAAGTGAAAGGTAAGGATCTGGAGCAGCAGGCCCTGCAGTTCATCCTGCACAGCTTTGAGAAGGTGCTGAGCGTCTCTGAGGAGTTCCTGGACCTCAGGGTTGAGGAGCTGAGTGAGGTCATGGGGAGAAAAATTAAGAATCTCAAAATATTCAAATATTTGATAAGATCAATCACAAAAGTGATGTACAGTAAAGAAAGCATAGAGTGAATAAATAAACATACTTCGATGTTTCTGTGCTGTAAATAATTTGTTACAGATTTTTAAGAAATATTCTAATATTTTGAGATACTGTATGTTTTTATTTTCATGCACTATAAGCTCTCTAAATCTTTAAAATTGAAACAAAATAAAAATCTTAAGATATTTTACTTTCTGTGTAAAAAATCTAAAATATAGTTATAAAGTTTCACTCTTTGATTAAATCATGGGAAAGAAAACATCCATAGTATTCTGATGTTTTGAGCACGTCTGAAATCTGCACATGTAGTGAGATCTGCCTCCAGACTTTTAAGCTTTTCTGCACCACCCTTCCACTTACAGTAAGTCTGTCCATTATAACATGAAAGATGGAGAAGGAGGGGAAAGGGTGGCGCAAACAGATTTTATAACATTATGAGACATTATGGTGCCATGTGATTTCGCTGTCAATTGGCTGGTCCTCAAAAATCAATCAATCAATTAAAAAAAAACTGTTGTATCAGCAACAGGGGACGTCGGCCCACTAGAAAATCAGGCGGTATGACAGATTCCCAATCCAGCTCTGAGGTCACCTCATTTTCATAATAAAAGCCATTAGACTGCAGTGAACGAGGCAGCAATGACATGCAGAGACAGAAATGAAATAATAAACACGCCGAGATTATACAGTAAATTTTTATTATTTTATTATTTTAAAATGACTCTATTTTACAATTTCATGTAATTTAAAATTTAAAAAGATCAGGCTAAAGTTAAAAGAAAATTAATAAATTAATTCAAATAATTATCAACATTACAGTAATTCTGACATGAATTAAACAGCTGAAATTCAATTATGAACAAAGAAAAAAAGCCACTGTTTTAAAATTAAACAATAAAATATAAACATATAACAGTATAATCATATTTTGCACAAATCATTTCAATAAACAATTAACCAACAACCTTAACAAATCTAAAGAAATACAGTGGAACCTTGGATTACGAGCATAATTAGGTCCCTGAGCGGGCTTGTATCCCAAAACACTTATAACCCTAGAGAAATTTTCCCATAGGAAATAATGGAAATTCAACTTATTTGTTCCACAGCCCCCCCCCCCCCCCACCAAAAAAAAAAAAAAAAACATAAAAATAATGAACACAAAATATAAAGTAAAAATAAAACAAATTAATCTGCACTTTACCTTTAAACAAAAGTAAAAATAAATCCCGACACATAAGTGTTTTCGTTTATGCGCGCAGGCGCTGTGGGTGTGTGTTTCTCTCTCTTGCGCTGCGGAGTGTGTGCGTTGTGTGTGTGTGTAGAGGGTTGAAAATAATAATTGTCTGATGTGCGCAGATATCAAGTATATGTAAATGTAAAAAAAAAAAAATGGACCCCCCACCCAAAAGTTAACAAAATTGCAAGAGAAAAGATGTGACACAATATCTTTAAATTCATTAATGACTCCAATGTATTGTTGGGCTAAACCTGAAATTGTCATTATTTGTGCCTCCTGTAGAGGGCGCTTAGCGCTTTTGAGACATTGAATTGCTCAGCTCAGAGCTCGCAGCGTATTCATGTGTTTGTCATACTTTCCTGCAGACGCTCAACAGTGTTTTCTACTTACCCTTTCGGGTCTCTTCCGCCTGAGATGGGTAACATATGCACGCGTAATTTGTCACCATGCTGGTTCACACTCTCTCTCTCTCGCCTTTAGTGTCTTTGTGTGTGTGTGAAGCAGAAAGGGGGTGCTTTACACATATACACACACACACACAGAGAGAGTTAAGGCGAGAGAGAGAGTGTGAACCAGCATGTTGTCAAATTACGCGTGCACACACACATAACGACATAAAGGGAGAAAATGGATTTTTAACGTCTAATGAGAAACAGTAAATGTGCACTGTACACACGTGCTTTCAAACACACACATGGTCACAGTGTTATAGTAAACAGTACATGCGTGCACAAATGTTGATTATACCAAGAGACGCGCACTAAGACCCAGGAGAGGAGGCGATTACCCACAATTCCGCAGCACAAGAGAGAGAAAAAACGTTGTCTCAGTTGTGATCATGGGACGCTCAGCATCAAAACAAGAAGCGCATGCATATTACATGATACTCGGTACTCGTAAACCAAGACTTGCTTGTTTTTCAAGTTAAAATTTATTAAAAATCTTCCCTCGTTTTGCGGAACACTCGCAAACCATGTTACTCGCAATCCGAGGTTCCACTGTAAAATAAACTAATTAAAAGTAAATAAAGTGCATGTGCAGAGAATGTGTGTGTATTTTACTCTTTTATCTAAACTGATATCTTAAAGTTCCTGTGGATGTTGATGTAAATGTGAATTGAAGTCTGAAGCTCTGAGTGTGCTTCACACGTAAAAAAAAAAACAGGTTCTGGCTTTTTCCTGCTCTATGACCCCTGATTGACCTCATCACCTAGTGAAGAAGTGCATAATGAAGGGTTCAGGTGAGTTTGTGCTGAAAAACCCTAAACTGTGCAGTGCTCTGTTCTTCCACATGGAGAGAAGTGCCTTTTATTTCAGTTTACACACGACTCGAAGTTTATCAGAGTCCATCACATAATCAGGTGCTGCTTCTGCACTGTTCCCTTCATTACAGTAACCCAGCGCTTCCTGCCAGCTCAGAGCCTCAGCACTCACATGGATGGAGCCTGAGAGAGACAGAAAAACCCAAAAGGAGGAGGATGGTTTAGAGTGAGATCAGGGACAGAGACTCACACCAGCTGTGTTCTAGTCATCATACAGAAGAGCGATGAGACAGATTTACTGTTTATAGAAAAGCTACTTACTGTTGTAGCACAGAGGCAGGCTATAATTGTAACTGCATGGCACTGAGTACCAATTCCCTGGCCACATTACTACACAGTCACTTGGTGATGCCTGAGGTTCTCCACTCGCCCAGTTCCTGTAAGCAGAGTTTCCTCCATCAGTCCACTGCCAGTCATCACGCAGCAGGCCGATCCAGAAGGACGTGCTGCTGTTGAACCCTTTAATCTTCACCTCTTCATTTTGCTGCTGATCTCTGATGCTGACCAGGTCAGTGTAGCGCCACCTGCAGTAACGCTGAGCTTTATACCAGGTCTTATTTTCAAGGATTAGATGATAATTAGGTTCAGCTTTAATGTCACCTGTCAGTGTGAAATAATATAAACCCCTATTTAATAAAAAAACATAGAAGTACAAATAATAATAAAAATAAAATAATTTTTTAATCTGTGATAGTTACCTTGTCCATAGCACATAAAGTATTGTGACCTTTTGCAGTGAAGACCTTCCCATGCACCATCAGGCTTTATAACAGCACAGCAGCTAGGGTTCCACTACTGCTCTCTTATGGAAATAAATAATAAAAGGCTTCCATGCTGCATGAAATTTTTCAGTCTTTTTTTTTGTGAGAATCTGATCTTTTCCAATTGTAGGTGAAGCATAACATCTTTAATGAGGGTTGACTGGTGTGGTGGATTTTTTTGTTTCCAGTTGAGCAAGATTTGCCTACGTGCTAAGAGTACCACAGTTTCAAGCATTGTACACTGACCCTCAGTCAGCGCCACTTTATCACTACTAATACCAAAAATAGCTACTATTGGGTCTGGATCCAATGGTTTTCCCAACACCTCAGACAATAATTGAAAAAACGAAATCCAATAGTTACTGATGTTGGGGCAATTCCAAAACATATGATCTAGTGATGCTGACCACACCTGTCACATTGCGGATCCACTAAAGGAAACATTTTTGAGAGCTTTAGTTTGGATATGTGAAGTCTATGTAAAACCTTAAATTGTATGAGACCATGCCTAATGCACACTGAAACCGAATGAACCTTTTCTTGTGCTTCATCCCACTGCTTTTCTGTAATATCCATACCAAGGTCTTTTTCCCATGCCTCTCTTAAATGTTCTAATGAAACATCACATTCTAGCTGTGATAATTTATTATATATAATGGATATTCCTCCTTAAGTTACTGGGTATTGCAAAAACAGTGTGTCCATTTGTGTGGTTGGCGGCTCGTTAGGAAATGACAAAAAATTCTTTTGAACAAAACTGCGAATTTGTAGATATTTAAAAAAGTCTGAGTTAGGTAGATCAAATACCTGCTGCCGCTGCTGAAATGATGGAAAACAATTATTAATGTATAGGTTTTGAAAAAAGTTTACACCTTTATCAGACCAAGTCTGAAATCCTGACTTAGTTTGTGAAGGGAGAAATGTATGATTAGCAGTTAGGGGGCTTAAAATAGAGCATGCCTGCCACTTAAAATGCTTTCGCATGTTTCCAAATTTTAAATGAATTAGAAACCACTGGATTATTCATTTGCATTGGAGCAGGGGCAGACAAAGCCGAGTAAATTAATGCTGGCCAAGAGGAAGGTGAACATGATTTATTTTCCATGTCACACCATTCTATTGACCTCTCCTTTATTGCAAATGAACGTGCTCTTATATTGCATGCCCAATAATACAGTTGAAAATTAGGTAAACCCACCCCTTCTTTCGGCTTAATCCTTTGTAAGTACATCATCTTAATTCTAGGGTTCTTTTTGTTCCAAATATATTGAGTTATTAAAATAAATAAATAAATAAATAAAATATTTGGGCAAAATACTAATTTTTACCGTATTGATACGGCCTGCCAACGAAACAGGCAGATTGGACCACTTTTTAAGAATATGTTGAGTATATTCATATAGCTTCAATATATTTTTTTAAATAGTGTAGAAAAACATTTACAGTAGTTATAGTGATCCCCAGGTATTAAAATGAGCATACTGCTTTAAATGGAAAAGCGGAAAGAGTTTGAATCTTAGGGTTGATTGGAAATATAATACTTTTATCAAAGTTAATCTTGTATCCTGATATTTACCTAAAATTGACATAATGTTTGGTATTGATTGTAGAGGGTTGGAGACATATACTAAAAGGTCATCAGCATATACTGTAACAATACTTTGTGTTCTTTTCCCCCTCTCATTATTCCACAATAGGTTGTAGATTCACGTAAAGAAATTGCCAAGGGCTCTATAACTAAAGCAAAAAGTAGGGGTGAGGGAGGACAACCCTGTCTCGTGGAGCGACTTAACGGAAAAAAATCTGAGTTATTGTTATTAGTTTGTACAGAAGCCTGAGGGTGGGCATATAATAATTTAATAAATGAAACAAATTTAGACCCAAATCCAAATTTTTCTAAAGTGGCAAACAGATAATCCCACTCAACCCGGTCAAAGGCTTTCTCTGCATCTATAGAAATAAGTACCTCAGGTTGAGTGGGATCAGGATTTGGGGTGTGGATAATATTTAACAGTCGCCTAATATTGAAAAATAGGAGATGATTCTTAATGAATCCTGTTTGATCTGTGGAGATCACTGAGGGAAGAACTTTTTCAAGATGGGTGGCTAATACCTTGGCCAGGATTTTATTATCAACATCGAGGAGACTAATGGGTCTATATAAACTAGGGTCTAGACGGTCTTTGTCTATTTTATGTATTAAAGAGATATTTGCCTGATAAAATGTTGGTGGTAGACAACCCCTCTCAAACGATTCATTAAAGACCTCCAGAAGCAGTGGTGATATTTGATCAATAAAGCATTTATAAAATTCCGTTGTGAAACCGTCTGGACCAGGGGATTTTGAGCTTTGCATGGTACATATTGCTTG
Organism: Clarias gariepinus; assembly: GCF_024256425.1. Classification (NCBI taxonomy): domain Eukaryota; kingdom Metazoa; phylum Chordata; class Actinopteri; order Siluriformes; family Clariidae; genus Clarias; species Clarias gariepinus. Next base: position 1,543,874 of record NC_071124.1, read on the forward strand.
TTTGATTTCCTCAATAGTAAGCGATTGTTCCAAAACCTCCCTACTTTCCACGCTCAAGGAGGGTATATTCAGTGAGTCGAAGAATTGGGCTATGCATGATGGGTTATTAACAGACTCTGAGGAATATAATTTGGTGTAAAAATTCTAGATGTTATTTGTCCTGTCTCTTTCCTAATTTCTGTTATCATTCTTGATGCCGTCCTCTCTTTAATTTGTCTAGCGAGAATTTTACCTGCTCTCTCTCCTTGTTCATAATATGTGGCTTTTGCTCGTACCAGACGATCAGTAGTCTCTGATGTAGAGAGTAATTGAAATTCTGATTGGAGAGAGAGTCTCTCTTTATACAGTTCTGGTGAGAGGGAGACTGCATATTCTTGATCTATTTCAAGTATTCTGTTAGTTAATCAAATTTTTTGTTCTTTACGTTGTTTCTTTATTGAAGAATTATGAGAAATAATTTGCCCGCGCATATACGCTTTAAATGCCTCCCAAATTGTAGATTTAGAGACATCTGCCGTATTATTTGTTTCTAGATCAAATCTTATTTGAGATCTAGTCTGTTCTACTAATGTTTTTTCAGCTAATTATTTATTGTCAAATCTCCATTTAGTAAAGTCTTGTTTGTTTTCAAATAATATTTGAAGAACTAAGGGGCTATGGTCCGATAATACCATTGCTTCATAATCACAATATGTAACTGCTGATAAAAGTTTATAACCTATCAAAAATAATCGATCCTAGAGAAAGTGTGATGAACCGGTGAAAAAAAGTATATTTATGTTGATTTGGGAAGGCAAATCTCCATGGATCTGTTATTTTAAAAGTTTTCATAAAGTTTTGCAGCGTTTTGGCTGATTTGGGTAGGGGTATAATTCTACTTGACGATCTGTATAAAAGTGGATTCATCACAAAGTTAAAATCCCCTCCCATTATAATTTGGTGTGTATCCAGACTAGGCAAAGCATTCAGAAAAAAAGATATAAATTATTCATCTATGTTGGGAGCATATACATTTACTAACAGTACTGATATAAAGTTTTCCTGCTACTATAACATAACGTCCATTGGATTCAGAAATAACTTTTGTTGCAGTAAATGGTATACCTTTCTTCGCGAGAATTGCTGTACCCCTAGCCTTAAGATTATAGTTTGAATGAAAGATTTGCCCAACCCATTTTCCCCTTAATCGGCTTTGATCTTGGTTCCTTATGTGTGTTTCTTGTAGAAATGCAATATCAGCTTCTAGTCTCTCTAAATGAGTTAATACATTTCCCCGCTTCACAGCCCCATTAAGCCCTTTGCAGTTCCATGAGACAAACTGAACACATCTTGTTTTAGCAGAGTTTGTTATCCTGCTGGTCATAATCAGAAACTTGAGAAAAGATATAGAAAGCAGCATTTAAAGTGTGTGGCGCGGGAGGAAAAAGAAAAAAAAAAAAAACGAAACAAAGAAAGAAATAAAAATAAATAAATAAAAGCATAAAAAATTAATTAGGCGGTGGAGAGGGGGGTGAGTGCCAATTTCTTTTTCTTAACCACAAAAACACAGAACAAATTAAACAACTGCTCCTTTCACCTTTTTCCGGTTGAAAATCACCAGAATCAACAGAAAACGGAGCAAATTTAGAAAACCCTTTTTACCCATCACATCAACAAAAAAAGGCTAGTAAACTGTCTGACTTACCACTCCACCTTTCCGCTCCTTTCTTAAAAAAGAAAACCCCGAAGTTGTACAACAGACTCACTCATTAATATTTCAATTTAGCATTTCCATTTTTTAAATTACAATTATTTACCAAATAAATTTGGTGAACTCTAAGGTTTATCTAAATTATAATTTATTATTGTGCCTGTCCGTGCATGCTAAAAAAGATGACGGACATCGCACTTTCATTTAAAGAGTTAGTCCAACCTCTCACATCTTGTCCATCTTAGTTCTACACTTTTTCTCCAGAAATTTCTCAGCTTCACCAGGACGTTCAAACGTATATCTAATCCCATCCACCATAATCGCCAGTCTAGCCGGATAAAACAAGCTGTAACTTATCCCCGCGGCTTGCAACTTGGCTTTCACTGGGTTGAACGCAGCCCGAAGTTTGCCAACCTCTGGACTTACATCGGGGACCCTTTGTAGTGGAGGCGGCCTTTATTTCTAGATAACTTCAGGATTTTTTCTTTGTCCGCATAGTACTGAAAACGAGCAATTATTGCCCGAGGCCTTTCCCCCGGCTTTGGTTTTGGTGCTAGAGACCTGTGCGCACGATCCACTGTCATGTTGAAATCCCGCAGGTCATCAGCTCCGAATAACTCCATTAGCAGATCTTTGATAAATCGAGCCGGATTTCCTACTTTAACTCCTTCGGGAATCCCTACAAATTTAAAGTTCTGCCTCCGGCTACGATTCTCTAAATCCATACATTTCTCCTGTATTTTCTTATGTTCTTTGGCCATGCGCTCATGAGCCTGTTCTAGTACTGCCACTCTATTCATCATATCACTCAGGGCCTTGCCCATCTCTGTGCTCTCGCTTGCCGATTCGGCCTGTGTCTTGTGTAAGGCCGCCAGCTCCGAGAAAATTTCTTCTCTCAGCGCACGCAGGTCCTCCTTCACCTCTTCTCTATTTTTTTTTTCATCTCCAAGTGAAGATTTTCCATTTGCGATTTAATGTCCTGAATCACTGCTATTCTATGTGTCTGTAGTTCGGCTACGAGTGCGCTCAGCGAAATAGGAGAGTTGTCGTCTTGCGCAGCGCCTTCCATTTTTCTTTCACTGGCTTCTGCTTTTGTAAGACATTGGGTTTTTAACCAGTGTAACAGGTGTACACAGCCCCCAAAAAATTATTCCTAAAAATAATGAATACAAAATATAAAGTAAAAATAAAACAAATTAACCTGCACTTTACCTTTCCAAAAAAAAAAATCCTGACAGATAAGTGTTTCCATTTGTGCGCACAGGCGCTGTGTGTCTGTGTGTGAGAATCTAAAGTAAGCTCCCTTCTCCCCCTTCTTGTCCTACACATTTACCCTTCCTTTACTCTTTTCACACACATGCGCACACGCAATGAAAACGCTGTTTTATCGGAAAAATAAACAAGAAATCTCTCCAATGACACTCGATTGAGCGACACACTAACGGAATCACTGCTGTAAATTAAAAATAAAAACAAATTAACCTGCACTTTACCTTTGAAAAGAATCACGACAGAGCAGTGTTTCTGTGTAGATCAGAGAGAAAGTGTGTGTGACGCGCACACAGACACAAAGAGCAGCTGATACAGAGAGAGAAAATGGATCTTTAACATCTTTAATGTGACTTTCTTTTGCTTTATACGCGCACTGTACTCACGCATACAGACACAAAATAAAATGTTTTACGCACACACACGTGGTCACAGTGTTATAGTAAACAGTACATGCATGCACGAATGTTGATAATACCAGTGAGAGACGCGCACTGGTCATTCCCAATCTGTTAGTGTGTGTGTGTGTGTGTGTGTGTGTGTGTGTGTGTGAGAAAGTCGTCCTACAAGCCCCGCCACGATACTCCGTCCTCCTCAGTTATACCTGCTGTTATACCCCTATCTCACCTATGCCGTTTGACTATGTGAGGACCGATGCACTGTAAGATGGAAACCTAATCACAGCGCCAAAACTTGCAGCCTCTGCGTGAAACCGCGTAGGTGAGATATGGGTATCAGTAGTTAACAGATTATGGGCAAAACTTTACTCAGTGATGATGGTAGTATAATTATAAAGGTCTGGACTAAAACAACATGCATGATGAATCACAAAGGAGTTTTCATTTTCTGCAATGGAAAAGTACTTGAACTAGTTATTTTTATCAGAAAGTAACGCTGTAATGTAACTGATTACTTTTTAATGAAGCTGAAGCTACGAGACCTCGGCTTGCTGTGTGAACCAGGCCTCAAAGCCTCAGCATTCCCTGAGTGACCAGTTACATCAACAAGTGCACCGATGACGTCACTGTCTCCAAGAACATTATCTCATGACCCAATCAAAAACCGTGAATTACTGCGGAAGTGCATACACTTTTGAGGACCCGAGACTCTGCCTTCAAAGCGGGAGACAAGGTGGCGCTTAGAAGAGCAAGGGCCAAACTTTCTCAGGCCATCAGAGAGGTGAAGCGCGCACACACCCAGAGAATCCACAATCACTTCAGGGACAGCGGCGACACACGGCACATGTGGCAGGGCTTACAAGCTTTTACTCACTACAGGACTACATCACCTGCCTGTGACGGTGACGGCTCCCTTCCAGATGCGCTGAACAACTTCTACGCTTGGCTCGACAGGCAGAACGACGTGGCGGCGAGGAAGTCCACCTCTCCTCCGAACGACCAGGTGCTGTGTCTCACTACAGTTGAGGTGAGGAAAACTCTACGCAAAGTCAACCCACGTAAAGCTGCTGGACCAGACAACATCCCAGGCAGAGTGCTCAGAGAATGTGCGGAACAGCTGGCAGATGTTCTTACCGACATCTTCGACATCTCTTTGAGCATTGCTGTCGTTCCTACGTCTTTCAAGCCCACCACCATCGTCCCCGTGCCCAAGAAGTCTACTGTGTCCTGTGTCAATGACTACCGTCCCGTTGCACTTACTCCCACCATCATGAAGTGCTTCGAGCAGCTTGTCATGAGACACATCAAGACCCTCACCTGGTCCTAACCACTCAACGGACAACGCTTTCTCCACTACACTCCATCTTCTCCACTACACTCCATCTGTCTCTGAATGTTGACAAGACAAAGGAGATGGTTGTTGACTTTAGAAGGACACGAGGCGACCCTTCTCCGCTGAGCATCGACTGCTCCTCTGTGGAGATCGTCGACAGCACCAAATTGCTGGCCGTCCACCTGGAAAAGGACCTCAGCTGGTCCCTCAACACCTGCTCCCTACACAAGAAAGCCCAACAGCGTCTCTTCTTTCTGAGAAGACTGAGGAAGGCCCAGCTTCCACCACCAATCCTGACCAACTTCTATAGAGGAACTGTCAAGAGCATCCTAAGCGGCTGCATCACTGTCTGGTTTGGGAATTGTGCATCTCGGACCGCAAGACCCTACAGCGGATAGTGAGGACAGCGGAGAAGATCATCGGGGTCTCTCTCCCCTCTATTGATGACATCTACACCACACACTGCATCCGCAAAGCCACCAGCATTGTGGCTGATCGGACACACCCCTCTCACACACACTTCACACTCCTGCCATCTGGAAAAGGTACCGAAGCATTCGGGCGCACACATTCTTTTCACAAGCTATCCGTCTTCTTAACAAAAAGGGACTGGGCTGATAAACACATACACACACACACGCGCGCACACACACACAAACATTATCATACAGCTTAACTCAATTACCTCAAAACATTGGGACTGGACTGACTAATCAACACAAGTGCAGACACACTGACCTACACCACCAAATTATCGTACACACCAACCTGTAAATGCTTCACTGTTTATCTCTTTTGCACAATGATCATTACTGGACTACTTTTTGCACTAATTCCTTAATTCTTGCTGCTGTTCTAAGGAATGTTTGTTTACCCACTACCTTAACACCATATTTTATGATTTGTTATGTCGTGGTTGCGCACTGTCACTTTGTTGTTGCTCTTGTTTGCACATTTGCACGTGCACTTTATTTGTTGTCTATAAAAATTTTATACTTAGCTAGTTAGTTTTTTGTTAATTTATGTTGTAATTTATGTTATGTCTCTTAGTCCTGTCTCTGCTAGCCAGCTAACTAGGCCTCTTGGTTAGCTAGTTTAGTGTCTATGTTAATTTATGTTGTAAGTTTATGTTGTATGTAGCACCTTGGTCCTGGAGGAACGTTGTATACCGTATATGGTTGTAATGACAATAAAGCCTACTTGAACTTGAACCTTCCTCACCACCAGCGTTATTTTACACACCACCATTCTGTGTTGTCTGGCTACACTCTTCCCTACCAACACCTTGCTGTCACTGAACTCTCTTTTATATGACAACGTTGACACAAGATGTAGTCCACCTGAATGCTTCTGCCTCTACTCTTATGTGTCACCCTATGTTCCTGCCTTTTCTGGAAGAAAGTATTTACTACTGCCATTTCCATCCTCTTTGCAAAGTCCACCATATTTTGCTGCATTTAATAAACATAACCTAAACCACACAGATAGGACATGTCTATATGCAAAGGACGAAACATTACCGGTGTCAAATTCTTTAAAGATAAGCGCGAGACTCACCTTAGAAAAGGTCCTTGGAAATGTATTCCCCGGAACCGTCTGTTCTCAAACACAAAACAAACTCACACCTTCGGCACCGTGCTGGGGGTACTGGCCTCGCAACGGGAGGCAGTCCTTTTATTATTTCGTATTGCAAACAACGACAACTTAAAGCAAATAAAACGAGGTAGATTTATGGTGAATACAATAGTAAATACTAAGCAAAGGGTTCAATGGAAAATAAAAGAACACAAAGGTTTGTGAACTTAAATTAACAATGTATGCTAACACTGCCCAAGTACCAAGGAACAATTCAGGAGTACAACAGAACTTTCTTATATCCTGGTCCTGTGACTCATGTTCTAACAGCCTTATGCTACTAACCAATTAGCAGGCCTTGACCTTATAAGGTAAATACTGGCACACAAAGCTAAGCTTATACTGCTTCTAACTAGACCTAAGGCACACATCAAAATAAATATTTTTATCTCAGGACTGGCTTCCTGCCAAACTGAAATACATTGTACAGCAGGAGCGAACGTGACTCTAGACAGTTCATCGTTAGGTGAGAGGAACGTTGCTGGTAACCACAGCCTTGCCGAGGTCAACGGCTTCCTCTCTGCGCGAGATACAGCATGATTGAACGTTGAACGTTTGAGGGGCCTCTGCTGCAACTTCCCTCGTGGGGCCTCGGCGCCTCTTCCTGCGTCTTTGTTGAGTTTTTATCCCTGAAAAATATTTAGCTTCATGCAATACATCTCCTAAAGTAATCTGGGACATATGACAACTTATTATATTAGCCGGTTCCACAACAACCACCATCTGTCCTTCTACATTCCTGTCCTGAAGACCCAACCTGCCCATCACATTTTCATCACTTTTGTTCCCTACCCCAACATGTCCATTGAAGTCTGCACCAATCACCACTCTCTTACCTCTAGCGATGCTATGCATCACTTCATCTAACTCACTTCAGAATGTCTCCTTCTCTTCTAACTCACATCCTACCTGTGGGGCATAGCCACTAACAACATTTAACATTTGACACTATTGATCATAGTATTCTCCTTCACAGATTAGAAAATGTAGTAGGAATTAAGGGAACGGCCCTCTATGGCTCAGATCCTATTTGACTGATCGTTATCAGTTTGTAGATTTAGATGGTGACCATTCCTCATGTTCTCAAGTTTAGTGTTCCACAGGGTTCTGTTTTAGGCCCACTGCTTTTTTCCCTTTACATGCTTCCTCTAGGCAACATAATTCGTAAACATGGTATTAGTTTTCATTGTTATGCTGATGACACACAAGTATACGTTCCGCAAAACCAGATGAGAAAAAACAGTTTACTAAAGTTGAGCAATGTGTGCAGGACATAAGAGATTGGATGTTAATTAATTTCCTTCTGCTTAATCCTGATAAGACAGAAGTTCTAGTCATAGGACCACAAACAGCTAGAAGTAAGCTTTCTGATCACACTGTGATTTTAAATGGCCTTTCTGTTCCATCAAGTGCAACAGTAAAAGACCTCGGTGTGATTATAGATTCAAGCCTTTCATTTGAAGCACATGTAGATAATATTATCAATATTAATATTATTAATATTATCAGGATAGCATTCTTTCACCTCACAAATATTGCCAAGATAAGAAATATATTGTCACCAAATGATGCAGAAAAACTAGTTCATGCTTTTATCATGTCTAGGTTGGATTATTGTAACGCCTTACTGTCTGGTTGTTCAACTAGGTGCTTAAACAAGCTTCAATTAGTCCAGCAGCGAAAGTCCTCACTCGAACCAGAAGATATGAGCACATCACCCCTATCTTATTCACATTGCATTGGCTTCCTATGAAATTTCGCATCGATTTTAAAATACTACTCTTGACGTATAAAGCATTAAATGGTCTCGCGCCGCAGTATCTGAGTAAACTGCTAGTGTCTTACAATCCGCCACGCCTACTTTGATCAAAAGATGTAGGCTGCTTGTCAGTACCGCGTATTATTAAAACTACAGCAGGGGGCGGAGCTTTTTCTTACAAAGCCCAAAGTTATGGAATAGTCTTCCAAATAGTGTTCGGGACTCAGACACAGTCTCAGTGTCTAAAGCTGAAGTCCAGGCTAAAAACCTATTTATTTAGCCAAGCATTTTTATAAATAGATTAGCCTTAGGTAAAGGAGCAGATCTGGGGGACTCATGGACGTAGAGTATTAGGTGAACTGGTATGTTTAGATGCTGTCTTCCCCACTCTCATTGATCACTCAGGTTTGTTGACGGTGAGGTGATTGGTTGCTTTACATCTCTGGAAGCCCTCATGTCTGTGTTTCCTTCTGGCTCTCTCTTTTTAGTTATGCTGTCATAGTTAGTCCTGCCGGAGTCCCTACTTGCACTCTGCACTAAATATACATTCACCTTATACATTGTTCGACTGTGACCATACCTAACGGTTATTTCTCCATCTCTTTTGCTTTCTCCTTTTCTGCTCTATCCTCTCTCTCCATCTCTTTTTTTTCCTCTACCTATCTCTTTGTCGAGCTATACATGTCGCTCCTGAGCTGCCAATGATCCAGACCTCCTTTGCCCGCTGGACCTGTCTAACTCATCCGGGAGTCCTGCTTCTGGTTGGAGATCTCATCACATGGATGCCCCCGTGTGGTCTGCCTGGAATGCGTGTGGTGACTGGGGATGGTTCCACTTTTCCATAAAGGTGGTCCTCCCCTCGACTGATGCAGACAGCTGTTCTCTGAGGACCTGTGACTTCAGTCGCTCAATAGCTCAGGGAGTTTTTACTTGCCACTGTCGCCGTCGTCCTAGGCTTGCTCATCAGAGACAATCATATAATTTTGATTCATACACACTTAATTATTTCATACAAACTTAATTCTTTTGATTGTGTAAAGCTGCTTTGTGATGATGTAAATTGTTAAAAGTGCTATACAAATAAAATTGAATTGAACTGAACATCACCCCTTCAATATCCAGCTTCATACTCCTTAACCTGTCTGATACTCTTTTCACCTCCTTTTTCAGGATAACTCCTACTCCATTTCTTTTCCTATCCACACAATGGTAAAACAATTTCAACCCTGATCCCAAGCTTCTAGCCTTGCTACCTTTCCATCATATCAACCAACTCTTTTGCCTTTCCTGTCATAGTCCCAATATTCAAAGTCCCTACTATCAATCCTAAACTCTTGCCTTTCCTTTTCTCTCTCTGCTTTCGAACACGCTTTCCTCCTCTCCTTTTTCTACCTCTTTATCCTTCACTCTCCACAAACATGCCATTTGTTTGTTTTCTAAAGTAACATCTCCTTCCAGTGTTCTCACACACTCGCCTAATTTTTTATAGACATTGTAGAACGATGTGACAATTGAAACTTTAAAATTTTTGTGATTTCTGGTCGACAATTATTCAAGAAGGTGGTAAGGAAAAGTGGGTTAGGGTTTTCTTTAGAGAGGGGCATACCACCCAAAAGGGTCCAGGTCTTTCAAAATCTCTTGAGAAACTTGGATGTAGTCTCACTCTTTTCTTGTCTACAATTAGTTACCTGTGACAGATTCTGACTAGCTTGTTGACATGCGAGAAGATAAGTAGTTAGCTCATCTTTTAAGTTATAAGAAATAATGGAAACTTAAATTATCCATTCTACCGCCAAAAAAAATAAATACATAAAAACAATTAACACTAAATATTAAGTAAAAATAAAACAAATTAACCTGCATGTTACCTTTCAAAAAAGTAAAAAATAAATCCCAGCAGATAAGCGTTTCCCTTTGTGCATGCAGGCACTGTGTGTGTGTGTGTGTGTGTGTGTGTGTGTGTGTGTGTGTGAGGCTAGAGTAAGTGGAGACTCTTGCCTTCAGCCCCTACTGTCTTCCTTTCCTCATCTTACACATTAAAACTTTCTTCTCTCGTTTAAACACACACACTTAAAGGTCCTACACATCATATTTTTCATTAAATGTTAATATCTTTATTATATCTTTAGGGTCCTAATGAAAAGTTTGTATTATACGTTAATTAAAAATTCAAAAGGATTGTGTAAAAAAAACACTACTTTTACTTGGTAAAAACTAGCTCTGTTCTCAGCAACCTGTTTTGCTCATGACCTCTGCTGAGCCCGCCCCCCAGTTCTGTGGGGCGTGACACGTGGGGTATAGCCACGGAAGTGTAGTCCAGTGCGGGCAATGCTTTGGACTGCATTACCCACAAAGCATTGCCAAAGCAGTGCTTTGTGGGTAATGCAGTCCAAACTGGAAAACTATGGAATATGGAGCCCGAGCCTGTTTTCTTCAGTCATTTTTGGTTTGATTTAAGTACGGAACCTACGCGGAAGTTTGTAATATCGCCTAAGAACGCAGAAATTAAAAGAATGGACATGCATCGACACGATTTGTCTTTCTCATCACTTCATGGGCATGAATTAACGGGCTGTTACGCTGCCGCGAGCAACAACAAGAAAAAGCGGAGAAACTTACCGAGAGAGATACGGACGCGATGTGTTTACTGATGTGTTTACATGACTTCTTAATCTTCGACAGACATCGTTATAAACCATCTAACGTAAAAAAGGTAAGCATAATATAGTTTTCCGACTACGTACACAGTTTGCAACTAGACAATCACCTTAATGCATTGTTTATTATAAACGGGCGATTAGGGATTATATAGAGACGGATGTACACAGAGAAGAAGCCATAACCATGTTCTATGAGAGTATAAGTTAACTTACACTCCGCATTCATCGTGATTATTAGAAAAGGCGATCTGCAAAGATTCATAGTAAAATAAATCACACTCACCGAGCCTGGTGAAGATGAACCAGGAACACGAAGCGTTAGTACAGATCTGATTTTCAGGAGCAGCTTCCTAGTAAAACCTGCTTTATATTGACCCGCGTTTATAAAGCAGTCTGGTGAAAAATGATTATCGCAAACATGAACGCATTTAGGTAGATCGGCGGGGACGTTAGCTTTAAAAACTAAATTCAGCCACTGCCTCCTCAGTGGCTCAGATACCTAACCCTAGGTAGGTACCCTAGGTCACTAACCCTAGGTAGTGAATGACGACTGCTGTGTTCGCTATTACACCCAACAACTGTACACAACACTCGCTTAGGCGCCATTTTGCTCCAGCGGCGAAAAACAATGGCCGACAGCTTCTTCTCACTCGGGGCGGGTCTTTGCTAAAACACCAGTGTCAATCAACTTGTGTAGGAGCGGCCTCTTGTGGTGTGGCGTCACACGGCAAGGCATTTGTGATTGGCCTGATTTCAGAAGGGGGATGTTACTGTAATAAACGAAAAGAAAACCACTGGTTCACTCTTTATCATCGTAGAGTGGTTGTGTACGCACTCTCCTAACACACAGTTCAGTCCAAACAGCTTAAAATAGTGCATGTAGTGCTGTATGACCCCTTTAAGGAAAGACTATTGTTCTTCTCTAAATTATTAAAGCTTCTTCGCTTTTTTTTTATGTTGCTCGCGACAGTGTAACAGCTCGTTAATCCATGCTTGTGTAATGATGGGATGGACAAAGTCGTCGATGCCCGTTCTTTTATTTTCTGCATTGTCAGGTTATATTACAAACTTTCGTGCACACACGCACCCCGCGATAAGGAAGAAAATAGATTTTAAACCTCTGTATTGAGAATTTCTTTTTCCTGACTCGCATGCACACGTGTTATAAGAAACAGTACACGCGTGCACAGATGTTGATTATACCAGTAAATACGAGCACCAAGACCCAGCAGGGGAGAAGATTCCGCAGCGCAAGAGAGAGAAAAACCGTTGGCTCAGTTGTGATCACGTGACGCTCTGCGTCTAAACAAGAAGCGCGTGCGTGAAACATAATACTCTGTGCTCGTAAACCAAGACAATGCTCGTTTTTCAAGTTAAATTTTATTAAAAACTTGGCTCGTCCTGCAGAACATTCGTAAACCGCGTTACTCTTAACCCGAGGTTCCATTGTATTCCTTTTTTTTTCGTCGTCCTCCTTCATCTATGTCATAGATTTTTCCACTACAGTCAATTTGTCTGTTTTAGAGTCTAGGCATTTTACCGTTTTTATTAAATCAGCCTCATAGTACCCATCTCCCAAAACCGATTGCAAAATAAAGCGATAATCCGCACCCACGAGCTGACAGTGCCTAAAAGCCTTTATCAGCATATCAACAAAATGCAAAGGTTTGTTGGGAGAAGGAAGCATCTTAATAATGTCCTTCAGCGTGCTTACAGATGGTGGAATAATTTTTGGACCCTTTGGTCCCAAAGAGGAAACAAATGCAGTGTTTTCGTGTCAAGGTTTAGAGCGAGACCTCTCATCCGGACCTTCATCGTCCGATTTATCATCATCCTCACCATCAGTATCCTCAGGATCATCCGAAAGAGGGCTGTCAGGAGTTCGTCCTGACACCTTCTTGGGAGTCTTTCCCTTTCCTGAGGCACACCCTTCTGACGAAGGTGAGCACAGTTTTGTGGGTACGGGGAAGACAGGCACAGATGGGCAGCTCACAAAAGGATTAGTGGGATTCAAATTAGGATGGATTTTCTCAATAATTTGTTGGTTATATGCTGATATTACTATTTCAGCATGATATGGAGGAGGGATCGGGAAGGTTGAGAGAACGGACGGCTTGAATTTAGTTTTGGGTGTGACCTTTGGAATCTTTTTTTTCTGTATTTTAGTTTCTTTTATGTTTAAGTATTTACTGTATCCCAAAAAGCTTTTATTTCTACCCATTTTATAAATATGAATTAACCAGTGACAGAAAGAACCAATATCTTCAACAAACAAAACACAATAAAACAAAAAGGACAACAAAAGAGCTCAACAAAGACAACAACAAGTAGCGGGCAACAGAATACAGCTTCCACACTATGCTTCAGTTCAAGGAACTTTTCAGAAGCGAGGGCACGCTAAACAGGCGTAAAAGCCACAAGACAATCCTCCCCCGTATATGGTCCAGATACCAAAAACCAGGGAGCGTGCTTTCTCTATCCTTATAGAAAAAAAATTTAAAAGCAGCACTTACCTAATTAGCGGTATCCCGGACGAGCCCTTAAATTGTAAGGATTTCTTGAATTTTGGTAGAACCCTTTTCGTCTACTCAGAGAAAGAAATTTGCTCAATTCTGTTTCCTGTACATGACCTACGGAGGCTTTGCGATGCTTTGCGCATGCACGCCCAGTAGAACATGAACGAATCACTCTTCGAGATACTTGTTCTTCTGAGTCATATTAAAGATTTGTTCAAAAAGAACGAATCGTTTATGAATGCTTTATTACTAGTTGAGTTACCTTATGGTGTCTGTTGCTTCTCTAGAGGATCAGCTTGTTTGCTGCTCAACTGTGAGTTTGATGCCTATCTTTCTATTATTTTTTGGTTTTGTGGAGCAACTAAGAGAGTGAATGTTTGGAAAGTTATTTATTCAAATGTTTTGTTGGGGACTTGTTATAAGAAAATAAGTTGGTCCCCCCTTATTTTCTTACAACAAAAATAGTTTAAATAGCTGGGAAGGTTATACTCCAGAGCCAGGTGTGTAATACATCTCCCACACTATTAGAGTCATAACGCATAAAAAGAAGTCAGTTTCTGAGCCAGATGAAACTCCAGGTCCAGCTGCTAAACTGAACTAAAGTTGTGTTTTTAGCGCTCTTAAATGTCTAGAACCATTCTGTTCCTCTGTCCATTGGTGAGCCAACGAGCCAACGTCCTTGTAGACTTTTCCTAGAAATCTTCACTATCTAATACAATGTCTTTTCCAAAATAACATCAGTTCATGTTCTTCCTGACCTCTGAGGGTGATCAATGATCAGTGATCTTCCTGCATCCTCAATCCATTTCAATTCATCAGGGATCCAGTAGACGGTAGAAAATAATTTCATCCAAAAGTTTATTCAGTGGTGAAGGACGTACAGGTAGATAATCATCAGTTCCTGACATGAGAGTGGGGCAGACAGGATCTAATCATACCAGTTCACCGTAATACTCTACGTCCATGAGCCCCCTTAGATCTGCTCCTTTACTTGGTTGCTTTAAATGCTTGGCTTAATCAATAGGTTTTTAGCCTATTAATCTCTAATTGACCAAAATAAAGTTCTCAAATAAATCCACTGGAAAATGTGAATGCAACACAAAAACAAACAAAAAAAATTCTCAAATGAATCCACATTACATTATAAATAACAATTGCAATTATAAACATTATAAACATATTACATATGAAACAAAGCAGGTAAAGAACAACAACAAGCATCAATATTAACAACAACAAAAATGATCAAGTAAATATCTGAGCAGTCGTTCATTATCATCTCTCACTCTCACACTCACTTATCACTCTCTTATTTTGGTCAAATCTGAGAATGAAAAAATCGTCTTTTAAACTTCAACATTTTCAGATTTTACCCCAAAATGCCATAATGTGTTTCACAAAACATTAAATGTAACCACACACACACACACACACATACACCTGCACACAGACACACACACACACACACATACACCTGCACACAGACACACACACACACACACACACACGTATGTGAAAGAGAGCCTCAGAAGTTTGCGATGGAAGAGCCTGATGTCTTTGGGCCCCAACTCAGGTTTCGATTGTGTGTGTGTGTGTGAGAGAGAGAGAGAGAGAGACTGCTTGCTCATAGGCATGTGTATATGAGCAATGAGGGCAAACTCTTAAGTAAAAACTTCCTCAGATTGCTCTGTATAAGAACTGAGTCACTGACCTTTGACCTATAACAAAGTCTTTGCATCAGGTGAATTGTGACCTCTTTCACCCTTCTGTCTAATTTAAAGGTGTGTGTGTGTGTGTGTGTGTGTGTGTGTGTGTGTGTGTGTGTGTGTGATTACAGCTCAGGAGGTCAGACGCCTCGCAGTGATCTGGAGAAAGTGTTAACAGGAGAGGAGAAGTGAGTATCACAGACACACATAGAGATGAATACTTTTTCCAGAGCAGCTGTATATTTATCACTTAATTATCTTTATCGTGTTTTATTAATTCGCTTTAATCCTCCCCCCACCTTAAAAAAAGTCTTAAGGCTAATCATCTGGGCCTGTATTCACAAAGCTTCTTAGAATTCTCTCAGAGAGCTCCTATTTTAGCTTTTAAACGTCCTAGCTGGGAGTCTTAGACTAAAAATGATTTAGGAAACTTTAAAGCAACTCTAAGAAAGGAAAGTACAAAACCCTTTATCTTAGTGAGGAGGTGTGGTTGAACCTGTTGCTGGGGATGATGCAGAAATTCAAGGACTGTGACTTGATAAAAAAAATCTGTAAAGGTCTTAAAATGTGCTCTAGAATAAATGATAATAGAACAGACAGTAAAATAATAATGTTTGTATATAAAGAAATTGTAAAATCATGACTACAGGCTACTTTATGCAAAGTTTCTGTTATAGACTAAATATCTTAAAGATAATTAAACAGCCAAATGTTGAAAATGTGTCTAGTTTTGAAACAACTGATTTCCAGGCAGGAGTTACTATATTTCAGTTCTTACATTTATTTATCAAACTGATTTCATTACTTGTGATCCATTGATTAGAGCAAAATGTCTCAGCTTTCACCAGTTCACATGATTACAGGACGGTCTGTTTAAGTTGGACTTTTGAATGGTATGTAACCAACAATCCAAAAAAGAGATGGAAGGAAGTAAATTAACAAGAAACCCAAATTGGACAGAAGATCAGTGTTTATTTTACGTTCAGCGTTTAGAGAACATTTTGTCTTTCCACAATTTTGTCCTCTGCTACAGAAACTCTTAAGCCTCTTAAAAGTCCTCCTTTCTACTATTAACAATTTTTACCTTAGGAACTGTTTTTAGGTACAAGATGTTTCTTAAATTATGAAGATTTCGTCCTAAATTTAAGGGGAAATTCTAAGAAAATGTCAGATTTCTAAGAATTTTCTTAGAATTTCGTCACTAGGAGCAACTTTTAGGCTTAACAAGCTTTGTAAATACGGGCCCTGATCCCCTCCCACTTTCAAACAGGCGTCTTAAAAACTCCTCCTGAGACTCAATGACTCCACGCCACGCCCATTTCAAACAAATCTATTGTGAATCTCAATTAATACTACACACACCTTATAATGCCCCTCCCACTTCTAAATTTAATTTTAATATAATTCTATTTGTATAGTTTTAACAACTCGTACGCCATTGTCGCAAAGCAGCTTCACACAATCAACAGAAATGATGGAAGTTTTTATAAAATGTGAATGTGTATGAATCAGAGTGATCAGTGTGTGAATCAGAATGATCAGTCCCTAAACAAGACATCATTAGCCCCTCCCAAAAAAAAACTCTATTAATTGATTCCGCCCCACCCATTTCACCCATCTGACTCTACCTTAATCCACTTTCCCCCTTTATCTCCACTTCAGGGGCCGTATTCACAAAGCTTCTTAAGCCTAAAAGTTGCTCCTAGTAAATTGACATTTTCTTAGAATTTCCTCTTAAATTTAGGACTAAATCTTAGTCCTAAATCAAAATGGCGGAAAGAAAAAAAATTCTCTAAACACTTGAACGTAAAGCTGAAAGAAATCACTGCTCTTCTGTACAATTTGGTTTTCTTGTTGTTTTACTTCCTTCCATCTCTCTTGGATTGTTGGTTACATACCATCCAAAAGTGCAGCTTAAAGACTGACCTGCAATCATGTAAACTGGTGAAAGCTGAGCCATTTTGCTCCGATTAATCTGAAATAGACCACAAGTAATGAAATCAGTATGATAAATAAATGTAAGATTTACTTTAATTAGTTACTTTAATATAGTAACTACTGTATAGAAATTGGTTGCTTTAAAATTAGACACATTTTCAACATTTGGCTGTTTCAATTATCTTTAAGATATTTAGTCCATAACAGAAACTTCTATATATACAAAATTATGATTTTACTGTCTGTTCTACTATCATGTATTTTATATTACAAGGAGCTTATTTTAAAACGATTACAGATTTTTTATCAACCAGTCACAGACCTTAATTTTCTGCACCATCCCTTGCAATGGGGTCAACCTCACCTTCTCACTGTACTTTCCTTACTCAGAGTTGCTCTGAAGTTTCCTAAATCACTTTTAGTCTAAGACTCCCAGTTAGGACTTTTTAAGCTAAAATAGGAGCTCTCTAAGAGAATTCTAAGAAGCTTTGTGAATACGGGCCCGGGTTTTTTGTGTGAGGGGCTTTTTTTTTAATACACTCATTTAAAAGGGGAGGGGTTTTTAATACACTTGTTTAAAAGTGGGAGGGGCTTTATAAGCCTTATTTGGCAGTGGGAGGGGCTTTTAAGTGACTCTTTCTTGTGTTGTTGGTGCTTACAGCAGTTTACATCCACTATGTTGGAGTAGGGGGATTTAAGAGACTGTTTATAAGTGGGAGGAGCTTCTAAGAGACTTTTTTTGTAAGTGGGATGGACGGGTCTCATTTTGCAGTAGGTGGGGCTTTTTATGGTCTTGTTTAGCAGTGGAGGGGCTGTTAATAGGGGTTTATCTTGATCAGTAATTGACATGGATTGTGCTGCATTACTGCCACCTTCTGGTCAAGATCTCCCTCATCATCCTCTTAGTTTTATAAGGGTTTTGTAAGTGGGAGGGGCTTTTTACCTGCCTTGTTTTGAAGTGGGAGGGGCTTTTAAGTGCATTTCAAGCAGGTAGAAAGTAAGAAAGCCATGAGTCTCCTGGAGAAACACAAGCGGCGTTTCCTGGAGGAGAGGAAGCAGCGGCGTCTTCAGGGAGCGGTGAAGATCAGCATGGAGGGAAACCGCATGCCCCTGTAGCTCCGCCGTGGGCCTGCAGGGGGCAGTAAGCAGCGTGTGCGGTGTGTTAGAGGAGCAGCACGGCTCAGTGCATCTCGCTCACTAACGCTCTAACGCTTAGGGGGGACACGCCATCGCCTCTGAGTCAGGACTGTCAGTCACGCCCTTAACAGACTGTGTGTGTGTGAGGGGAGTGTAGGGTGTAGACTAGTGAGAGACAAATCCCTAGACATTTGTTTTTCTTTGTTTCTGTAAGTAACAAATTTTCCTTAATAAATAACTCTTTTGTAAATTAAATATTCTTTGGGGTAGGAATGTTGGTGAGTATTTTATTTTTGTGAATGGTCACCTTTCTAAGTGAGAGCTCTGGTTGGGAAGAGTGTATTCAGCTTTAATCTTTCCGATGGAACACGTTTGTTATTTTTTTTATTATTTTGCCTTTATTGTTTTTGAGGGCTACACTGGGTGGCGACCTAGTTCTCTGGCGGGGGTACGCTTTTGGACTTTTGGTCTAAAAGACCGATTGTCAAAGTTAAGCGTTTAAAGCCGCCTCAAGCCCGGTTCACATTCGAAGACTAGGTAGATATTAGTTAGTGTTTTCTTTTAGATAGGAGCTGAAGCTTCTCAGTTTATAAAGGTGAACCTGCAAATAATTGCGTTTGTATTTTTAGTGTGTTTCATACGTACATACTGTGTTTTAAGAAGTGTTTTAAGTTTTGTGAATAAATAGGTGACGTACAGTGGTGTGAAAAACTATTTGCCCCCTTCCTGATTTCTTATTCTTTTGCATGTTTGTCACACAAAATGTTTCTGATCATCAAACACATTTAACTATTAGTCAAAGATAACACAAGTAAACACAAAATGCAGTTTTTAAATGATGGTTTTTATTATTTAGGGAGAAAAAAAATCCAAACCTACATGGCCCTGTGTGAAAAAGTAATTGCCCCCTGAACCTAATAACACCCTTAGCAGCAATAACTGCAATCAAGCGTTTGCGATAACTTGCAACGAGTCTTTTACAGCGCTCTGGAGGAATTTTGGCCCACTCATCTTTGCAGAATTGTTGTAATTCAGCTTTATTTGAGGGTTTTCTAGCATGAACCACCTTTTTAAGGTCATGCCACAACATCTCAATAGGATTCAGGTCAGGACTTTGACTAGGCCACTTCAAAGTCTTCATTTTGTTTTTCTTCAGCCATTCAGAGGTGGATTTGCTGGTGTGTTTTGGGTCATTGTCCTGCTGCAGCACCCAAGATCGCTTTAGCTTGAGTTGACGAACAGATGGCCGGACATTCTCCTTCAGGATTTTTTGGTAGACAGTAGAATTCATGGTTCCATCTTTCACAGCAAGCCTTCCAGGTCCTGAAGCAGCAAAACAACCGCAGACCATCCCACTACCACCACCATATTTTACTGTTGGTATGATGTTCTTTTTCTGAAATGCTGTGTTACTTTTACGCCAGATGTAACGGGACACGCACCTTCCAAAAAGTTCAACTTTTGTCTCGCTGTCCACAAAGTATTTTCCCCAAAGTCTTGGCAATCATTGAGATGTTTTTTAGCAAAATTGAGACGAGCCTTAATGTTCTTTTTGCTTAAAAGTGGTTTGCGCCTTGGAAATCTGCCATGCAGGCCGTTTTTGCCCAGTCTCTTTCTTATGGTGGAGTCGTGAACACTGACCTTAATTGAGGCAAGTGAGGCCTGCAGTTCTTTAGATGTTGTCCTGGGGTCTTTTGTGGCCTCTCGGATGAGTTGTCTTTGCGCTCTTGGGGTAATTTTCGTCAGCCGGCCACTCCTGGGAAGGTTCACCACTGTTCCATGTTTTTGCCATTTGTGGATAATGGCTCTCACTGTGGTTCGCTGGAGTCCCAAAGCTTTAGAAATGGCTTTATAACCTTTACCAGACTGATAGATCTCAATTACTTTTGTTCTTATTTCTTCCTGAATTTCTTTGGATCTTGGCATGATGTCTAGCTTTTGAGGTGCTTTTGGTCTACTTCTCTGTGTCAGGTAGCTCCTATTTAAGTGATTTCTTGATTGAAACAGGTGTGGCAGTAATCAGGCCTGGGGGTGACTACAGAAATTAAACTCAGGTGTGATAAACCACAGTTAAGTTATTTTTTAACAAGGGGGGCAATCACTTTTTCACACAGGGCCATGTAGATTTGGAGTTTTTTTTCTCTCTTAATAACGTAAACCTTCGTTTAAAAACTGCATTTTGTGTTTACTTGTGTTATCTTTGACTAATAGTTAAATGTGTTTGATGATCAGAAACATTTTGTGTGACAAACATGCAAAAGAATAAGAAATCAGGAAGGGGCAAATAGTTTTTCACACCACTGTATATATGTAGTTCTCTCGTTGAAGCAGTGGCTTATGGGAGTTGCACGTGCGGTAGAGGATTGTTTGTTTGTGTTGTCACATAGGTGGATGTCTTCGGTGCTCGAAGATTTCTTTGCCTGCCCCTCGGAATCTTTCCTTGAGCGGTGCACAAAGGAGCGATTAATACAAATCGCTGAACGCTTTATTATCGACCTTACACTAGACAAAAAGTTAAAGGACAAGCTTGTGACAACTGTGAAGCGATCACTGGTGGATAGAGGCGTTTTAGAGGTAAGAACGGAGTCTATTGCTCCCAGTGAATCTTTTGTGCTTTCTCCTTGTGATTGAAGTGAATTAAAATTCAGAGATATGTCACTGCAAGAGAAACATTTGTTTTTGGATGCGGCAAAAATCCGTGCTGAGCGTGAGAATTGCTCTATGAGGGAGAGAGAGGTGGAAAGAGAATTTGCGGCTAAGAAATTAGAACAACAGTTAAAATGAAATATTCTTTCGTATGCGTGTTCCTCTTTATGTTACGGTCAGAAACGAGCTGGCCGTGACAATACACACTCATACACAGTACGATATGCAGTGAAGTGTTTATCCGACCGCCAGTGACCTTGAAAAATAAAAGCCTATAAATAAAAAATAAATAAAAAGAAATACAATATAAAATAAATTTAACCAGGATAAAAATATTCTGTACAAATAAGGACATTATGTACAATATAGCAAAATATAGAAAAAAATTAAGTAAAAATGACTGAGGGGTGTGCAAATATGCATAAAAAGTGTCTTATTAAAGTGTCTTGTGCAGTGATCCAGAAACTAAATATAAATATGTAAGTGTGTGTGTGCATGAATGTCCAGTCAATTTTGGATGTTAAAATAAGGTATTAGTCCTGCGTGGTGTTGTGGTTGAGAGACCTTATTGCCTGCGGGAAGAAGCTCCTCCTCAGTCTCTCTGTGAATCTCACAGTGAAATGTTGTCTCTGCGCCTTTTAATCACTAGGGGAATCCAGGACGCCATTTTGTCTCAGAGTGGTTAGCACTGTCGTCTTGCACCTCCAGGGTCCGGGTTCGATTCTAGTCTCTGTGTGGTTGGTGGGTTTCCTCTGGGTTCTCCTGTTTCCTCCCACAGTCCACAAACGTGCAGATTAGGTTAACTGGCGTTACCAAATTACCCATAGTATGAGAAATTGTGTCTGTGTGTGTGTGTGTGTGCCCTGTGATGGATTGGCACCCTGTCCAGGGTGTACCCCTCCTCGTAGCCTAGGTCTCCATGGATAGTCTCCAGGTCCCTGTGACCCTAAATACAGTATAAAGTGTGTAAGTGAGTGTGTGAGTGAGTTTGTTAGTATGTGAGTATCTGGTGTGTCTCACTTAAGTATCTATTTTTGTAGAATACATGTGAGCTACTTTGTGATTGTTTGCAGCATCGAACATTAGATGTGAACTGCGGTCAGTTCGTTTCTGCAGAAATTTGTAACTCGAATGGAGGGACTACCAGTATAGGAAAATGTAAAATAGGTTGTGGAAAACCTATGTGGAAAAAAATTATTGAACTATAATTGAAGTTGAGTGGAAGGTACCAAATACTCAGAAGGCCTTAGTTCAAGAGGCCTTAATCCTCACAGCCTGCACGACAAATTGAGGAAGTGAGAAAAACATGCAGGCAGAAGGCAGGAGTTAGATAATAGAGCAATAAGATAAGAAAACTAACATCAGGAAAAATAATAATCTGTAATCTTTAATAATAATACTAATAATATTTACTACGTTTACGCTTAAGATGATTAACGATGGTTGGGTAATGTAAATTAAAGAAAATGTGCAAAGTGTGACCCAAGAACAACCCGTACACACAGAGTGCAAGAAGTTGTGCAACTTTATTGGAATGGAAAATTCAGAAAGTGCAGGCAGTGATCCAAAATATAAAAATAAACTTTCGGTTCTGCTTTAATTGGGACAAAGTGCAAAAAAGCCAGACTTCTGCTTTGAAAAACAGATAAACAAGATCAGATTTATCAAATTGTTAAGAAAAATATAAGAAGTATATCAGGTAAATTGTTGAAGTAAATCACAATTTCCAGGTGGCGGACTAGGCCCATCAGAGCTCGAATCAGACGCAAATTGTGACGATTTGGGTAAGGGAAGATGTAGCCACCTGCTCCCAGAATCTTAGACGAGAAGAGTGCTGCCTGCGAACTAAAACAATAAGAAAATCTGAACAAATGCACTTTGCACATATTAAAAAACAATATAACAAAACAAAGCATACTGCAACATACGCAACTAAGAAATTAATTATTACTTTACCAACCAGTAACCAAACTGAACTAATATTGTAATGTAATATATACATATATGTATACATGTAATCATGTAACCTTGATTTTAGTAGTGTAAGTTCAGAGTAATGTCAATGATCAGAGTAATGTGATTGTTTAAACTAACCTTATATTCCGTAATATGGGAATAGTAAGTAAACAAAAATTAAATACTAACTAACAAACATGATCAATTGATTGAATTAATCTGATTAAAGTCATTTCAATACTTTAATCAGATTTAAGCTGATTAAATATACTTCAATGCTTATCTCAGTTAAAATATAAGGGAAAAAATCATTAAAATAATCTGTTAAATTAATTAGTATAAGCATAATCTAAAGGAATAACCAGAACATATGTTAAAGTACCAATAGACAACTAATTTCTATAAATGTCTCAAGAATAGCTAAAATCTCTAAAATATATAATGGACAGTTAAAAACAAATAAGACAAAATATACTGTGATGAGAATAATAAAAAATTAAATGTAATTATGAAAATAAAACACTTACACATCTTGATGAGGAAATTTCAGAAAAATTGATTGCGGCTTCAACAAAACCTCAAGTCACCAGCGGTGGTCAATGCTCTGGTCAAGAAACAGGAACAAACCAAATTTTCTCCAAAAAAGGGAAAGCATAAGACTTCGTAGGCCCAGACTTAAATAAATATGAGATGAAAAAAAAAAGGAAAAAAGGAGATTATGCAATTGGGAGGCGCTACATCAACCTAACCAACCTAACCTAGGCAAAATTGGCTTACATCTAATAAATATTAAGTGATTTCTTGACTTAAGGAGGAGCAAACAATGATGTAAGTGTTAAATGAAGGTATATAAACCATGTAAAATTAGGGAAGTTAGAGGAGGTGAGAGATAGACAGCTTAGCAGTTTGTCGGTTTGTCTTTTGTCTGGCTGGCCCAGTGCTGTCCATTTACTTTTGGCTGCAATAAACTCTTTTGCTATTTCAGTGCTTGAGTAGTTATTGATTTGGCTTTGGAAAATTGGTAATTGGCATAGTAATACAAAAAATTTGCCACGACATATACAGTAAAATATTATTATTATTTTAGTATTTTAAAATGATCTGTGTTTTACAATTGTATGTCATTTAAACATAAAAAAGATCAGGTTAAGTTAAAATAAAGGATGGATTTATTATTAATGCATTATTTATTATCAAAACACCGGATTACATTTTATTAATATACAACAGAATGTTATTTGATTAATAATCAGCATTAGCAGAAATTTAATAATAAATTAAAAAGCCTTTTTTTGGTTAAACTGAAAAAAAAAACATCGTATAACAGTATAATGATATTTTGCAGAATCATACAACAAAATTTATCTTAAAAATTGTAGAGAAATAAAGAAAACTAATTAAAAGTGAATAAAGCACATGAGCAGAGAATGTGTGTTTGTGTATTTTACTCTTTTCTAAATCTAAACTGATCTCTTAAAGTTCTTTAAACAGAGAAGCTGAAAGCGTTAATCAGATGTTGTGGATGTTGATGTGAATTGATGTGTGAAGCTCTGAGTGTGTGAACAGTTCCTGCACACTTTAGGCTTTTTCCTTCTCTATGACCCCTGATTGACCTCATCACCTAGTGAAGAAGTGCATAATGAAGGGTTCAGGTGAGTTAGTGCTGGAAAACACTAAACTGTGCAGTGCTCTGTTCTTCCACATGGAGAGAAGCGCCTTTTATTTCAGTTTACACACGACTCGAAGTTTATCAGAGTCCATCACATAATCAGGTGCTGCTTCTGCAGTGTGTGTGTCAGCAGGGCAGTGAGACGGCCCAGGTCCTGTCTGTCTCTCGGAGAGACGGTTCGGTCCGAGCCCCACCCACAGAGGAGACCCTGGGGGGACACGCCTCCTCCTGAGCTCAGACTCCACCTCTTCCTGTTCAGCTTTAGAATCGATGTTGAGAATTCCAATCCTGTTCCCTTCATTACAGTAACCCAGCGCTTCCTGCCAGCTCAGAGCCTCAGCACTCACATGGATGGAGCCTGAGAGAGACAAAAAACCCAAAAGGAGGAGGATGGTTTAGAGTGAGATCAGAGACAGAAACTTACACCAGCTGTGTTCTAGTCACTACTGTTCTAGAAGAGTGATGAGACACTTTTACTTACTGCTGTAGCACAGAGAGAGGTAATAATAATTACTGCATGGCGCTGAGTACCATTTCCCTAAGTGCATTTCTACACAGTCGTATGGTGATGCCAGAGGTTCTCCTCTCCACCAGTCCCAGTTCCTGTAAGCAGAGTTTCCTCCATCAGTCCACTGCCAGTCATCACGCAGCAGGCCGATCCAGAAGGACGTGCTGCTGTTTAACCCTTTAATCTTCACCTCTTTATTTTGCTGCTGATCTCTGATGCTGACCAGGTCAGTGTAGCGCCCCCTGCAGTAACGCTGAGCACCATACCAGGTCTTATTCTCAAGGATTAGATGATAATTAGGAGTTTGTGAAGAAGCATCTGTGGAGGTTAAAAATAAAAACTCTTATTAACATTTTTACACTGATAATAAATATTAAACATAATATATTAAAAATATATTAAAAAAACATTACAATATATGTAAATAAACATTCAAATATGCATTTTAAGTTAGAAGTTACCTTGTTCATAACACATGAAGTATCTTGTCCCTGTGCACTGAAAACTTTCCCATGAACCATCAGGCTTCATAGCAGCACAGCAGCTCGATGTCCCACAATCCCCTGCCAGATTACTGAATGTTACAGGATCACCATTAGACCATTTCTCACTGAACTGACCGCGATAGAGACCGATCCATCCAGGCCATCTCCCTCCCCCACCACCAGGCCCTATCGTCAGGTTATACAGTTTAGTGTTGTCTTCATCAGAGTACAGAGTGACGAGGTCGATGTAATTTCCTCTGCAAGCTGCTCGAGCATTAGTCTGAATCCTGTACAACCCAATGTACTGGAAGGTAGTGAGTCTGCTGTTGACTGGACGAGATAATGCTGTGAAAGAAATTTTTCCTGTTAATGTAGCAGGACAGAGATGAAGGAGGGAAATGTGGATGAACAGCTGTCAGTGATGTGACTAAAAAAAAGTAAAAATACTGTGATGTGAACAGACGGAGTGTTCGTGCATGTTATTCACAAGTTCTGACGCGTGTCTTACTTGTTACACTTGGTTACTCACGACTTCAGACGACCGTTGATTTCTTTGTCTCTTGTTTTATTTTCACCATCAAAGTACAACAGTTGTTACAGTTTCTTGCATAAATCCACTGTAGTCACGACAATCGTTTGCTGTGTTCTGTAGCTTCGATAGATTACAGTTACAACAACTCATTTTACTGTATCCTTTTAGCTTACAGTCTCACGATATCACGGTCAAAAGCTTGTGTACTCCAAACCTTTCTGTATCCTTCCGTGTCTTAACAGCAACTGAACAACTAACGTGCGTGATAGACATGCAGCCACATAACTGTGGGATGATGTCACAGAACAACTTACGAGTAAACTAATACACTTAATGGACTTAATGCTTAATGCTTAACTAATGAATTAAAATGAAATAAACACAATAAATTACAAGAATGAAATATGGCCCTTACACGGAGCTTTAAACAAAGAAGGTCTTAATGATGTAAAGACCGACACATAATCACAGGATTAAGTCAGTGATCACAAGTCAGTGATCGTAGGTGTATTGAGAGTGATGACTGTAATCTGTTATGACCTAGAGTAACTTTTTGCATGTGGATAAAAAGGAGTTAAAACAAAAATCCACCCTGAGCGATTTGCATTGATGGGAGGTTAAACTTTAAAATAAATCTAAAGATCATCATTTACGATGTTCAGAACTACTTCTGTTTTAAGATATTGAAAAAGAAAATAGATCCTTAATTGTTTCATGGCTCTTGTTTGACATGGTGATGTCATCACTACAGCGGGCCAATCCTGAAATTACTCTCCACTGTGAAATTACAGACTGTTTTAACAGCGTGCTCATCCTATAGCGCCATCTCCTGGTCATAGTTTACAAGTTGTGAATCTGTCTCTGTTAGATGCCACATTATGTGTAAGGCATATCTTTAAGAAATCACGTCTGTAACACACTCTCAGATATTATTTGAAGCGTAAAAAAGTTAAAAGGCTTTAAAAAGAGGAGGTAATATTGAAGCTTTGACTTGATTTTACAGCAATACTTGATGGGAATCTGTACGTTATGGAGCTTAACTGTGTTACACATATGCTACATTTAAGTCCCGCCTTCATGCTCTAGGATTAACTGGCATTGGACGGCCTGCAGTCATTTAATCAATCGTAAATGAGACAGAATTAGTGTAACCAATAATAACACAGAGGGCTGGATTTATCATGAAAAGATTATTTTCACATCTTACTGCATTTATTAATACTAGAAAGAGCTTTCACTCTTGTTGTCACTTTGTGCCCCGCTGTTCACTCTTAATATTATACCTTAGTTCATTTTTATTGTTTGATCATGACTTTAGCGCCCTTAAATATGGCATTAGCATTTACTGGACATGGAGTGAATAAGGTCAATCTCATCTATTTATACTTATATAGATGCCAATAACCACAACCTTAACCCTAACCCCAAACCTAAATCCTGAACATAAGCCCTAAATCCTGACTCTAAACCATAATATTAAAGCCTGATTTATGCTTCTGCATTAAGTCTACACCATAGGTCTCGTGTAAGTACTGTGTACCCATGTACCCTGTTATTGGTCAACCTGGTATAGCACATTTTCAGCTTCTTTTTCTATGATTTGAAAAAATATATATATTAATTGAAGTTAAATAAACATGGACTAAATCGATTTCTCTAGTGAAAATAAATTACACTTTATTGTATCACAAATATATTCCAATCTTCGATAGGACATTGCAAGTATACTAACAAAAAGTTGTACAATCAGTTAATATAAAAAAAGTACTAACATCATGCTTTTTTTGGGGATTTTTCTCCCGATTTTCTCCCTAATTTAGTCGTGTCCCATTCCCCCCCCACTACTAGGGGGCTCCATATTAAGGCTACTACTACCACTTAGTCAGGAGGGCTGAAGACTATCATGTGTTTCCTCTGAACCATGTGATGCCAGCCGACCGCATCTTTTTGAACTGCTCGCTCACATACTGTTGGGGGCGGAGTCACACACTCGGAGGACAGCGCTATCCGCTCCTACCGCTTGCGTGAGCCATGATTGGCTGTAGAGCCGTGATTAATGTGGGAGCACTAAGTACCTCTCATCCCTCTCCTCTGAGAGAGCTCAGCCAATCAGCTCTCTCTAGACCTCCGGCTGCGAGTTATTTTGTTGTGGTTCCCACACTGTCATGTTTCTCTACATGTGGTCATGTTTTTCCAGGCTGTCATGTTTTTTTTTTCCCCCTTCCTCCGTACAGCCCCCTTCCCAATTCACAAATAATTTCTCCCGGCATTTATTTCTCACGCTTCGTCCCTCGACTTTTGCTATCATCTACTGCTTTGGATTTGTTTAATCTGGCTTTGATTGCATTCACGGACACCGATTCACACTTTGCCCCTTGACTGCGCTATTGTTTGTCACTTCCGGATTCCACACACTTCAAGACATCAACAGGTGAACTAACTCTGCTCTTCACTATCACGGACCTGTGTAGATCTGAATCCACTTTTTTTTTCTCTTTGCATAACGGCACTCAGCAGCGATTGCTCACATCAAGGTTTACTGCTGGATCTCGCTGCATTAAAACATCAGAGCTTTAATTCAGAGTTGCACCTTTAGGCTCCATGCCCATTACACTCCCGTGTTTTACTATACAATTGTATCACGGACTAAGTGACACCAAGCACTGCTCATCCTATCTACTGCACTTTCATTATTAAAGTTTTTAAGATTATCATTCCTGTGTGGTGTGTCTGCTTTTGGGTCCTATCAGCCTGCCTGACCTCCTCTGCCCTGGGGATCGCACTCGCGATCAGGCTAACATCATGCTTTTAACAATTTTTGGAATTAAACTTACTAATTCCACTTATTGAACAAACTTCAAAATAATTGTATTATAGTACACGTTCCAAAAATATATTATAAAAAAATATACTCTAAGTGAAAGGTCGGTGTAATTTATTTAAACGTTTTAAATTTATTTTTGGTATATTTAAAAAATGTTAAAAATAATCAATGTAACAATGCATAGAAAGTATACATTAGAACACAAAATTGTAATATATGGTAGTCTCAGTATATTTTCAGTTAAATTTATATGTACATATTTATGCTTATATTCAGTGCACTACTCTCTCCCGTGCATGCACTTTGAGACTCGTTTTTGCACACTGAATCTCTCTCATGTGCTCTCTTAAACATGTTTTTGAAACTTGCTTTTTTTACATTCAAGATCATTTATGTGTGTTTAAACTGTCTCTTCTATGTGCTCAATATCATAAAGCAACACTTGCACAAACTGCAGCGGGGTTATAACTCTGCAACTATTCCAGCCAACGAAAGACTAGAGTTGGGGCAACACCAGCCAATCAGAAACTAGGATGGGCACATTCAGACTGTCTGCTTTGTGATTGGCTCCCCAGTCCTTCGCTTCTACAGTGGAACCTTGGATTCACTCGTAAACCAAATCAAAATTTTCCATAAGAAATAATGGAAATTCAAATGATTTGTTCCACAGCCCAAAAAAATTAATATACATAAAAATAATTAAAACAAAATATAAAGTAAAAATAAAACAAATTAACCTGCACTTTACCTTTAAATAAATCCTGACAGATAAGTGTTTTCGTTTGTGCGTGCAGGCGCTATGTGTGTGTGTGAATCTAAAGTAAGCTCCTCTCTCCCCCTTCTCGTCTTACACAGTTACCCTTCCTCTATTCTTTTTACACGCGCGCAAACAACGCAAACACTGTTTTATCAGAAAAATAAACAAAAAATCTCTGTAATGACACTCGATTGAGCGACACACTAATGGAATCACTGCTGTAAAGTAAAAATAAAACAAATTAACCTGCACTTTACCTTTGAAAAGAATCGCGACAGAGCAGTGTTTTTGTGTGAAGCAGAGAGAAAAAGTGTGTGTGTGTGTGTCTGTGGGTGTGTCTGTGTGTCTGTGAAGGCGAAAGTAGAAGGGGTCTGTGTGTGTATGTGTGTGTCCAATGACGCGCACGTGCACACACACACAGCAGGCAAAGAGGCTAAGCCTTGAGCAGAGAGAGAAAATAGATCTTTAACCTCTCTAATGATACTTTCTTTTCCTTAACACGCGCACTGTACACACATGCATACAGACACAAAATAAAATATGTTTTACAAACACACGTGGTCACAGGGTTATAGTAAACAGTACACGCGTGCACGGATGTTGATTATACCAGTAAAAGACAAGCACTAAGACTCAGCAGGGGAGACGATTACCCACAATTCCGCAGCACAAGGGAGAGAAAAACCGTTGGCTCAGTTGTGATCATGTGACGCTCAGTGTCAAAACAAAAAGTACATGCGTGATACATGATACTCGGTACTCGTAAGCCAAGACTTGCTCGTTTTCCCAAGTAAAATTAATAAATTATTAAAAATCTTTGCTCGTCTTACTACATGTAGAATAAAATATTGTAAATCTTTAGTTTTAATAGCATGTTTAGTAGCATTTAGTTTTAATCACTGACCCTACATACACATGCAAAAGTCTCTGATCCAATAATATGCAGGAAAACTAATATATTTATGATCAGATTTCTGATTTTTACACAATGTGACATTTTAGACAATATATTTTGCCTTGCTGTCCTTGTTTATGAGAGTGAGGCGGCACTTTCTGTTTTAGAAACATAAGAGTGTCTCAGTCAGAGGACTGGTTGGTTGATGAAGCAGGGATCACTGGTGGTGGATTATATCTTTACACAATGCACACTGGGTGTAAAACTTTCACTACATCAAGGTGTGAAAAGCTTAATGACTGACTTTCAACATGTGAAAGGCCCAAAGTGCTGGAAACACTGAGAGTGATGTGTCAGCAAAAATTAAACATTATATGGGGGCTTTTGTGGATTAGTACCTACGTGTCTATTTATAAACAGCTAGAAGGAAAACTTAAAAGTATATTCTGAAAATTTTGCTTCCTGCCAGCTCAGAGCCTCAGCACTCACATGGATGGAGCCTGAGAGAGACAGAAAAACCCAAAAGGAGGCGGATGGTTTAGAGTGAGATCAGAGACAGAGACTCACACCAGCTGTGTTCTAGTCATCATACAGAAGAGTAATAAGACAGGATTACTTACTGCTGTAGCACAGAGGGTAGTGAGAACCACTGCATGGCACTGAGTACCAATTCAATGTACTTTGCCACATTCGTACACAGTCATAGGGTGATGGCTGAGGATGACCACTCGCCCAGTTCCTGTAAGCAGAGTTTCCTCCATCAGTCCACTGCCAGTCATCACACAGCAGGCCGATCCAGAAGGACGTGCTGCTGTTTAACCCTTTAATCTTCACCTCTCCATTTTGCTGCTGATCTCTGATGCTGATCAGGTCAGTGTAGCGCCCCCTGCAGTAACGCTGAGCTTCATACCAGGTCTTACTCTCAAGGATTAGATGATAATTAGGAGTCTTTGAAGAAGCATCTGTGGGAGTTAAAAAAAGGTAAAAACTGGACTCTTAATTGTATGTTTGCAATGACGGCACATTTAAAACATAATACATTTGGGGCAAACAGAAGGCATTTATTTTAATGTAAGGCCCAAAACCCATCCTTTTTGTCTGAGTGTTATTTAAATTTTTTTTTAGATTTGTGTGTGTGTGTGTGTGTGTGTGTGTGTGTGTGTGAAAATAAGATTTTAATACATTTTGTCCTACAGGTACCGTCTGGTTTATTTGTAAACAGCGGACTGTTGTACAGAGCTGGAATGATGAAGGATCCGTGTGTGTTCAGGAGAAATTAGTAGGATGTATTATGGTAACGTATGTTATCACTAACCAATTATGTATTTTATCATTTCCTCACTGCATTATAAATCACTAGCATTACTAGACATCACTGTCTGTCTTTCTGTACTTATTAATACAAAGAAATCCCATTTTGTAATGTTGAGTATCTGACGCCTTGTTTACACTAAGTTGTCCTTCTTTGGTGCTCAGACAAATACACTCCCTGTTCGGTAATCGGAGAGTGAATCACAGATGAGAAATGGAAAAAGTAGATCAAAGGATAAAGATGAAGTTTTGTCTTAAAACCACTCCAGCGTGTTAAAATTCACTTATACCACTTCAGCGCTGTTATTTCAGCCAAAGTGAAAATATGAACTAATCCCAGTCAAAATATTCACTTTATCTTTTCTAATTAATATCTATTGGTGCAGGTGTTTGTTTACATTGAGACAGTAGCGCATTAGTAGATTATTATAAAGTAGATTATTAAATCCCACACATAACTGTTCATAACATCACTTTTACTCCACATTTAGATTCACTGATGGTGCAGATTAAACTTCAGACAGAGATCTAAGGACTGCAGGAGATTCAGTAACGTCTGTCATGATAAAAGGCTCCAATTCCACTGAGTTAAGAACATTAACGCCTCTGAAATGTCTTGGTATCAATTCTTAGGTGCCATTAGCAGGTCATTATCAATTTTAAGCACATTTATGGAGTTTTTATCAGATTTTATCACATCCTTACCTGTTCTGCATCATTCGTATTAAATGTAGCAGGAAGTACGGAGAACATTAGCAAAGTGATATTTTAAATAAATATTGATGATTAATAGTGATAATACATGTTAAAGTCTGTTACGTCCCTGACGTATGATAGAAAATAATATATATAATATAAATATGTTGCCTGCTCTCTTTGGTGTTTCCCTCTCTCTGTTTGTGAAGCAGGTTTAATTGGCCTCTACCATGGAGTGGGGTGCTGATTGGAGGATCCGTCAGTGGTGTGTGCCTTACTCAAGCCTCCTGTTCCTTCATTGGACAAGCACTTCCTGAACCTGTGTACCTTACTCCCGCCTCCTGTATCTCCATTGGACAAGCACTTCCTGAACCTGTGTGCCTTACTCCCGCCTCCTGTGTTGCCATTGGACTAGCACTTTGTGCAGCAGTATTTAAACGCCATCCTGCCTGCTGCTCGAGAGACAACTGCTTGACTTGTTATGGTGTTTTGCTTGTTATATTGGAATTATTGTGTATTGACTTTTGCTGCCCTTTTCGACCTCGATTTTTGTTATTGCCCTTTGTACATAACTTTGTATACTGTGTAAATATCCTGTATATAGTGGTAAGTAGGGAGTCGACGCCCTTTTTGTTCTCCCCCCTTTTTCTCCTGGTCAAATCACTACTTCTAAAACTTTTTCTAATTCTTTGTCTTTCGGCTGTTCCCTTTCAGGGGTCGCCACAGCGAATCATTTGCCTCCATCTTACCCTGTCCTCTGCATCCTCTTCTCTCACACCAACTAGCTTCATGTCCTCACTCACTGCATCCATAAATCTCCTCTTTGGTCTTCCTCTAGACCTCCTGCCTGGCAGTTCCAACCTCAACATCCTTCTACCAATATATTCACAATCTCTCCTCTGAACATGTCCAAACCACCTCAATCTGGCCTCTCTGACTTTATCTCCAAAACATCTAACGTGGGTTGTCCCTCTGATAAACTCATTCTTGATCCTATCCATCCTTGTCACTCCCAAAGAGAACCTCAACATCTTCAGCTCTGCTACCTCCAACTCTGCCTCCTGTCTTTTCTTCAGCGCCACTGTCTCTAAGCCGTAGAGCATCGCTGGTCTCACCACTGTCCTGTACACCTTTCCTTTCATTCTCGCTGATACTCTTTTATCGCACAACACACCTGACACTTTTCTCCACCCATTCCAACCTGCCTGTACCCGCCTCTTCACCTCCTTTTCACACTCTCCGTTGCTCTGGACCATTGACCCTAAGTACTTAAAATCCTGCACCTTCTTTACCTCTGCTCCCTGTAGCCACACCGATCCTCCTGGGTCCCTCTCATTTACACACATGTATTCCATCTTGCTGCGGCTAACCTTCATTCCTCTGCTTTCCAGAGCATACCTCCATCTCTCCAAATTTTCCTCCACCTGTTCCTTGCTCTCGCTACAGAGCACAATGTCATCTGCAAACATCATAGTCCATGGGGACTCCTGTCTTACCTCATCTGTCATCCTGTCCATCACCAGAGCAAACAAAAAGGGGCTTAGAGCCGATCCTTGATGCAGACCCACCTCCACCTTGAACTCTTCTGTCACACCTACAGCACATCTTACCACTGTCCTACAGCTCTCATACATGTCCTGCACTACTCTAACATACTTCTCTGCCACTCCAGACCAAATCACTACTTCTAAAACACGCCAGTTAAATAAAATTTAAGCAAATACACCAACAAAATTGTAGCGTCCCCCCAGAAAGATGGTCAACACTTGACCGATGGTTATCTTGATTTATTGAAACTTGAGTCAACATATCCTTTAATCAATAAACACCAACGTAAGAGCTTGTGCCAGTTCTGAGGGTGCTAGAACATTTCAGCCCTAAGTTTTTTCTACAATACAGCCAGCAAACTAAAACCCTCCCTACACACGATATTTCAACATAAAAGTCCTCAAAATCAAGTGAAATGTAAGGAAATACAAATCCACATCAAACAGGAAATAAATAAATAAAAACAACAATTTACCATGACCACTTAAATATTCACCCTGTATATTGGGTCATTTACACTCCCACCAAAATTATTAGTGTTTCATTACTTAACATGAACTATGAATAATTTTATATTAGAAATGACATTCACTTGAGAAGAACTTGAAATCATTGACACTTAAAGACTTAAGAAGCCTCTAACAACAGAACTAACTTCTGTACAGGTCGCTCTAATATGGAGAGTTTACTTAGGCGTTTGCCATCTTTGCTCAATCTCCTGCTACGATTTTGACTCTTCTTACAAGTCCATCTTTACCCTCAACAGTCTCTACAACCCTTGCAAGCTTCCATTCACCACGAGGTGAAAACTCCTCCATGTCCATCACGACATCACCAACTTGCAGGTTTCTTTTCAGTGAGTGCCATTTCTGTCTTGCCATAATGCTGTAGAGGTACTCTCGTTTCCAACGGCTCCAAAACTGCTCTGCCAGATGCTGAATCCGTCGCCACCCCCTGGCTCCATACAAATCTTCTCTTGGGAATATGCCCGGTGGGGGCAGTGCTGGACAAGTCTTCATTTGGATAAGGTGATTGGAGTTCCAGGCTGTCGGGACTGAGCAGGGTGTCCACAGTGAGGGGTCTGCTCTTAACTATAGCCATAACCTCATATAACAGAGTTCGCAATGCAGAGTCATTGAGTCAAGAGTCAAGGTCATTGAGTCAAGGTGGAATTGAGGACACTTCTGACTGTTCTAATCTGGCGCTCCCATACTCCACCTGCATGACTTGAGTGAGGCGCGTTCATTACAAAGTCACACTGCTTTTGAGACAGAAACATGCTCAGTCTGTCAGTATTGAGCTCTTGTAGGGCTGCCTTAAACTCATTCTTGGCGCCAATAAAATTGGTACCTTGGTCGCACTGGATTTGACTAACAGAGCCTCTGATGGCGATGAAGCAACGCAAGCTGTTAATGAAGGAATCAGTAGACATGTCCTCCAGCATTTCTAAATGGATAGCCCGTGAGCAAAAGCAGGTAAAGAGCAAGCCATAACGTTTATATTGTTTCCTCCCTTCTGTTGAGATGAAAGGACCGAAGCAGTCCATTCCACAATAAGTGAATAAAGCAGAAGGCTCCATGCGTTCGCCAGGCAAGTCACTCATTCTCTGACCCTCTGGTGGTCTCCTAAGTCTGCGACAGATGACACACTGCCGGATGAATGAAGACACAGCTCTGCTTATACCTGGTATCCAATAACCACTAGATCTGATTTCGTTTGCTGTAAATCCTTTGCCTTGATGCTTGGTCTTTTCATGGTTGTGCGCTATTATTAGCTTCGTGACATGGTGCTCCTTAGGAATGATAATGAGATGTTTAACTGAGTCACAGAGAGTTGAATAGCGGAGTCTTCCTCCCACCTTCATAATGCCGTCTGTGTCGATAAAGAGATCAAGTTGGAAGAGTTTATTGCCTCTTGTCAATTGATTTCCTTTCTTTAACTGTTCAATTTCCTTCTTATGTGTGCTTCTGCAGATCTCTAATTATGACACATTCTGATTTTTCTGTTCACTCACTGTGGTGGGTGCATTTGACTTGATTTGCTTAGCCTGTCGCACAAGGCGGGCCACTGCTTTGATGGCTTTGGACCATGATGAGAATTTGACAAGACGATCTGCAATACTGAATGGTTCTGATATTCGTAATGCAGAGGTTTGTAATGTTTGAAATTTTCTGATCTCTGGATCTCCAACTGTCAGGTCTGGTACTGCATCTTCTGGCATGAGAATTTTACTTTCCCACAGGAATGCAGGACCGGAGAACCAGTTAGATCTAAGCAGCTCACTTACTGTACTGTTCTTCCCCGGGACGCTCCATGTAACTCAAAACTACTTTAGAATCAGTCCAGAAGTACTCTTTCGTATTAGCATAGCCAATCTCTTCTCTGAGCATATTACTGACAGTAACTGAGACTACCGCTGCTGTTAATTCAAGTCTTGGTATTGTTGTTAACTTTGTGGGAGAGACACGGGCCTTTCCAATCACCAAAGAGCAATGAATCTCACCTTTCAGATTTTTGACTCTCAGGTAAGAGCACTGTCCATATCCATCAGTGCTCGCATCAGAGAAGTGGTGCATTTCTATTTGTATGACTTCTCCAAAATTGATGGGCACGTAACATCGGGTTATGTTTATTCTTTCTACAGTAGGTTGAAAAAGTCACGTTGCCAGCTCTCCCACTGTGGCTTCAGCATTTCAGGCAGGGGATCGTCCCAGCCAACACCTTGACGACACATTTCCTGTAGAATCCTTTTCCCTGTGAGGACATATGGGGCCAGGAAGCCAAGAGGGTCATATATTGAGGCGACTGTCGCTAGTATGCCTCTACGCGTCCCTGGCTGGTTTGTCAAAGTGTTGCTGAACCTGAAACTATCCCCTATTACATTCCAGTGGATTCCTAGTGCTTGTTCTACCTGTGTGTTTGAGAAAGTCAGGTCCTTTGTCTTTGCCTCTATTGCTCATTCTGATGAGGGTATGCTTTGTAGTACAGTTTCATTGTTTGAGACAAATTTGACCCCCTTTGGCACATATTTCTCTAGCCTCTCGCGCTAACTGAATGGCCCCTTCCACTGTGTCTGCACTTGTAACTCCATCATACATGTAAAAGTCTCTTGCTACAAACTGGGAACCTACTGGATGCGAGAGTTTGTTTTTATTGGCTAGATACTTCAAACCATAATTCGCGCAGCCAGGGGATAACACTGCGCCGAAAAGATGGACTCTCATTCGATAATCCTGAGGTTGCATGCAAAAATCTCTCCATCTTTCCACCACAGAAAGTAGTCACGATCTTGTTCTGGTACATGAAACTGGTGAAACATTTTCTCTATATGGCACATAAGTGCTATTGGGTGTTTTCTGAACCGTACAAGGACACCTGTGAGGTTGTTTATCATATCTGGCCCTGGAAGATGATGTTCGTTCAGGCTTGTGCCACCATACTTCACAGAGCAGTCAAATACAACGCGCAGCTTGTCAGGTTTTTTAGGCTGGTATATGCCATGATGGGGAATGTACCATCTTTCTCCTGGGGATCCATTCTCTAGCACTTGTTCCACATCACCTCTTTCTATGATTTCCCTTTATGTATGTGGCATAGTTTCTCTTGTATTTCTCATCTCTCTTAAATTTTCAGATAAGTCTGTTGAGTCTGGTTCCTCTCAAGGTTTCTTCCTATTACCATCTCAGGGAGTTTTTCCTTGCCACTGTCGCCCTCGGCTTGCTCACCAGGGACTATCTGACCATTTTGATTCATACAAATTCACATTTCATACAAACTTAAATAATTCTTTTGATTGTGTAAAGCTGCTTTGCGGCAATGAAAATTGCTAAAAGCGCTATACAAATAAAACAAAATTGAATTGAATTAAATTTTCTTCGAAGAAGATCGAGTCTGATTTCAGCTAGCCTTCTATTATCAGGTAAACGTGGTCGTTGTCTAAAGGGTAATGGCATCTCAAAATGCCCATTTTCATTTTGTCTTATACCCTTTTTAAGTTTGTCCAGAAACATGATGTCCTCTTGTGACACAGTTTTGTCATCTTCCTTGTTGTCCTTAAAATCTGACTTTAGAGCACTGATTACATCTATGGGAGTTACTGGAGGAAGTTCCTTTACCGAAACCTTGTGACACAGGCTGGTCTCTGTTCTGTCTAAGCTTGGCATTGAACTGCCTACAACACTCCATCGTAAATCGGTGCGTATGGCATAAGGTTTCTTTGTCTGCGTGTCAATGCTCTGGGACAGTTGTACCAGATTAAAAGGCTAATATCACAGGTGAGGAGAGGAGGCACTTTATCAGCAATGGATCTTAGGTGAGGCCATCTTCTTATAGTATCATGAGTGGGTATATGATCACAATTACCTGGAATGCCATCCTTTGTATATGCAGGAAAAAGGTCGATGTGGATGCTTGAATTGTAGCCTCTCGCTCTTAGTCCAGAGACCCTTTCGCACTTCACGATGCTGTTCTCTCCAAGCATAGTGGTAAGTTTCAGTTTCACAGGCTGGGTGTCTGCTCGCAGTTCCTTGCTCACCTCATTGTCGACGAATGTACTGTCCCTTTGTGTGTCTAATAATGCATAAACTAGCTGTTCTTTAGATGGATCAGTGGCTACAGATACCCACACAGGAACAATCATGAAGGTGATGCATGACTGGTCCCCTCTGGTGACATTAAGTGCCGTGGCTGCCATGGATTCATTTGGAGTATTTGATGGGGTGTTCCCCGGTGATACTTGGCCTTGTTGTCCTTCACGTGCCTTGTAGCTTTCGTCATGGAGACAGGTGGGGTGTCTTCCATTGCAAATATTACAGGTTAGGCGATAACGACATTCTTTTGCGTTGTGGCCTGGTTTGAGACACCCATAACATAAGTTATTTTCCCTCACATATTTCCGTTTATCATTTAAAGACTGATCCTTGAAGATTTGGCATTTTTGCACCACGTGCATGGGGGCTTTGATGTGCCATTACTCACTAAATTATCACTGTTTGTAGCAGTTTGGATGCTAAAGACATTAGCCTTAGTCCCCTTTGACTCCTTTGTGCCCTTTCTATCACTGAATATGTTAGAGGAGTGAAGCGCATGCGGTGAAGTGACAGGATTGCATGCTATCTCTGCTTCTAGAGACACAAAGTCAGCAAAATCTTTGAAAGTGGGAAAATCTTTGCCTTCTCTGAGGGCTACTGTGACCTGGCGGTTCCAACGAGAAGCAAGCCATTCTGGAACTTTAAGCATCAGTTTTTGATTTTCCTCGCAATCATTTAATATATCCAGACCTC
The DNA here is from genome assembly GCF_024256425.1 of Clarias gariepinus. NCBI lineage: Eukaryota > Metazoa > Chordata > Actinopteri > Siluriformes > Clariidae > Clarias > Clarias gariepinus. The sequence continues at coordinate 1,583,024 of NC_071124.1, forward strand.
TCACATGGGGCATTGCTTGTGAGCAGGCATTCAGAAAATCAGAGAATATTCTAAGTCCTTCTGCATCTTTGGGCTGTAATTTTGGCCATTTCGACAGTTTGTCCCGAAAGGCACGCTGGATTACAAACGGCTGGCCGTATCGTTGGTTAAGCTTATTCCTTGGATCTCTGTATGCCTCCTCATTGTTTCTGTAAAAGGTGCCCTCAAGGCATTTTTGGGCTGCTCCACTGAAGTATTTCTTTAAGTAATAGAGCTTGTCAGTAGACGAAATATCCTTTCTCCATTCGATGTAGTGGATTGGGTCACCACTAAAAACTGAGGGAGTTGGAATTGGAAGTCTGTTTGCAGCTATGCTCTCCTGAATTGCCTGGGCCAAATTGGAAACGTCAGTAGGGGCGCCAATGTGTCTTTCAAAGTGAACTGTTTGTTGTTTAGCTGTGTGAGCTGAGGCACATTCTCCTGTTTGATTTCTCTCTCATAGATTTTAAGTCTAGCGCGAGCTGCATCCATGTCTCTCTCAGCTTGTAGACGTTCTAAGTGAACATGCTGTATTTCAAGATCCCTTTTATACTGCTCTTCCATTACTCTAATTTTTTCTTTTTGCTTTATTTCCTCCTGCATTGCTCATTATTCGGCTTCCTTTGCAGCAAGCTCAGCGGCTGCTTCCACTCTTTTTGCAGCTATGCTCGATTCGGAACACTGACTAGATTGTGACTGAGAGGCAGTTCCATATACTGAGTGTGCTTATTCATGGGTTAATAGCTGATGAAGTTGGTGCCTTGCATCCTCTTCATCGAAATCTCCACTCATTGATAGACGCTCTAAGACTATTTTCACAATGTTCTTTGTTACAGCCTCACAAGCATCAATTTTCCTTCTAAGTTCAGTGGACGGCGTGACTCCCTTTCTGATTTCATTTTAATGTTTTAATATGTCATTCATTCTTTCTTCAATGTCATCTGCCATAGCAGCCAGTTCAAACTCTGAAATGTCTTTCTTTAAAGTTTCTCTCGTTTTTCTGATTTGAATTTTCCATTGTTCATATAAGCTCATTAAACGTTTTTCCTTTTTATTTAACTCCTCCCTTTGATATGCTTGCATTTTCACAGTAGGCTTGTAGAGGCGGTCTGTACGACGTGGTAGAGCTAACGCTTCATCATCTGCCATTTTATGTTGAAATTCAGCTAGTTCTTTTTCTTGTTGAAAAATGCCTTCACATTCGCCTTGATTTAGCAAGTCTCTATGCTCTTGAATTTCCGTAAAATCATCCATTTCAGCTGTGTCCTTACCTTCTTCGTTAGCCATCACACTTGCCTCAACTCACTGCTGTCTTGTTGTGCCTTCTGTCTACTGAATTAGCAGTTCTATGAAGCAGGTGCTGGTAAAGCTCTTACTGTAGCGTCCCCCCAGAAAGATGGTCAACACTTGACAGATGGTTATTTTGATTTATTGAAACCTGAGTCAACATATCCTTTAATCAATAAACACCAACGAAAAAGCTTGTGCCAGTTCTGAGGGTGCTAGAACATTTCAGCCTTAAGTTTTTTCTACAATGCAGCCAGCAAACTAAAACCCTCCCTACACACGATATTTCAACATAAAAGTCCTCAAAATCAAGTGAAATGTAAGGAAATACAAATCCACATCAACCAGAAAATAAATAAATAAAAACAACAATTTACCATAACCACTTAAATATTCACCCTGTATATTGGGTCATTTACAAAAATTATTTAACTAAGCTTCTAACACAACTGACACATACTATTCTGTTAATCCTTTAAAGGACATGTAATACACAACATCATATTAAATTTTTTGTGAATACATTTAAACCTGAACAACAATCACAGCATACCATAAGTTACTCTTTTCTTGTAATGAGCACTATAGTGAATTAATTAAATGTCAAGTAACTCAATCAAGATTCAAGTGATCAGTCCTTCGTATAAGTAAAGAGCGGTATTATCATACCATCAGTGTCCCTGAGATGACCAGCAGCCGATGCGCTTCCCTGTCTCACATGTTACTGACCGCAGTCTCCCACACACAAGTTTTTACACACAGACCCTATACCGTTACATCATAGTAGAAACTGTGAGGTGGCGATTCCCTGTCGCAGATGGTGCCTGTATGTTGAGTCTTTCACTTATTTGACTTTACACTTCCCACTTGAACTACTGGTTCTTGAACCCAAGTAGTTCACACTTGTTTTTCTCCTGCCCGTTCTTCTGCCAGAACCAAGACAACTCTGTTCAGACAATCTTGTTTGTCGATTTCCTTGATGACCTCCTCTGTTTTGTCTGTGTTGCTCGCAGTACAATGTAAACAGTGGTCTCTATTGCCCCATTTCTGTGACAAGAACTTGCAGGATCGATTTTCCAGGGCCATTTCCTGGGATCTACCACCAGTCACTCGCTGGCTCAGCTTTTTGGATTTTCACGACTGTTTGCACAGAACGTCTGGAACCCATAACTATCACGTTGAATGGCCCAGAGCACAGTCTGACTGTCTACTAAGTGGAACAAACGTTCAACTTCAATCCGCCCATGCTTCTCGAAGTGTTTTCTGAGACATACAGCAAAAACTGCACCACAGATCTCAGCCTTGACAGCATCTCCCTTATGGTCCAGCGGTGCTAACTCGGTCTTGGACTCGACTAATCTGAGAACTACTGTGTGAAACCTAACTTGACTGAGCTGCACATACTCCTCGAAGTGTTTGATGGCCTCATTTCTGAGATTTTCAGAAAGTGGCTTGTCACATGTTTGTCGAGCTAAGCCCGCATTTCCTGTCTCTTGGAATGCCTTCCTGACAAGAATTGCACCTTTCTGCTTGGCAGGCGTAACGAGACCAATTGGGTCACAGAGCCCAGCAACCTGGCTTAGTGGCTGTCTCCTGGTCAACGGATAAGGAATTTTCAGCTTCACTTCGCCTTTAAAAGGGTTCTGGCCTGTTCTCATTTTTTTTTTCCTTTTTGAGAAGTTAATGGAAGTCATAACGTAGAGTTTGTCATCTTCTGCCAAGTACCCCATTCCCAGAGCTTTATTTTCTTCCTCCTTCATCTGGTTCGGAAGTATGATTGCTTGAATTTGTGTTTGTGCACCAGTCACTTGCCTCCCACTTTGCCCTGACCTAACCCATGGCTTAAGTGCAAATCCGCCGGCTATCAGAATCTTTTCAAGTCCATTTATTATCATGGTCAGTTTCTCCTGGTACAGTCCCAGTCGTACCGGGGTGGTTGTTGAGTGGGGGTTTGGTGCCACTAAGTGGCTGACATACCAAACTGGTCCCTTCCACTTCTCAATGACTTCCTTGGTGAGTTTCATCGCTGCTCCTCTTTTGACCATATCATGGACTTGGGCAGCGTAAATACCTCGCCATTCTGGTACTCTCTTGAGTTGTCTTTCTGTTCTTAGGAAAGCACTTTCCACCCAACTTCTGTTGTATGGAAGGGTGGATGGGTCCTGAATCCATGGATACTTTAGAACCCCAGTGTGGAGACTTGCTGTGGGAATCTTTTTCAACATAGGTGAGACCCTCTCTTATGATCTCAAGTTCCTTCTTTTCTGCAAGAGTCATTTCTTTTCCTCCAGGCTGACAGTTACCACAACGGCACCCGCCACACTTTGGTTCACAAGCCGCTCCCTTACTGTCCCATTTCCACCACTCAGGGAAATCCTGGTTGCTTGCCAGTGAGCTTTTTGTTTTAGCTACATGACTTTTCTCTCTTTGGATTATCTTGGGAAAAATTGGAGCTTCAGCGTTTTCAAAGATTTTCTCATACTTGACTGCAGCCGCCCTCATGGACCGAGCAAAATGCGTCTCAGACCCATGTGCTGTCATTTCCACGTTCTCAAACAGATCTGGTTGTGCTCCAGCAACGGTTTTCCCCAATGGACTGTCCCATAGAACGAGATCTCCCACGACTTTCATTCTTTGTGGTGCGAGTCTCCCCTCTCGGTGGCTGATAAGGAGTTCAACCTTCTTCGGCCTTTTCAGTTCTCTGAGGTCTGTGTCTGGAAAGAATTTTTTTCAATTGCTCTGGAGTTACACTTCTGTGGACTTTGGCAATCTCCTCTAACCCATAACAGATCAGCTGATGAGCCTTCACCGTCCCCTCGTGAGTTTTGCCTCTAATCCTGAGGAGGTACCTTTGTGTGCTCACTCTAATTGGCAAACCCTTGAACCACCAAGGTAACTTTTCTCCTTTTAACTTGAGTCTATCAGCAGCATTGTGCGTAATATAATTTGTGTCTGAGGCCAGATCTATCAGAGGGCCAATTTTTTGTCCTGCATTAGCGGTTACTTCCATCAACATCATAATAACAGGGAGTTCTTTTAATCCACTCCCGACTAAAAATCCCATTTTGTCTCTCTCAGAGCAGTCTACCATCTTAGCTTTGTTGGTGAATGCTCTTTTTAACTTTTCTGCTAGTTCTGGTGAAAGTTCTGCCAAAAGCTCCTTTTGAATTCTTTTCTGGCCTTTCTGCCTTTTCTGAGATTTTGAGCTGCTCGAGCCTTTCAAGAATTTCTTCTTCCTTCTTTAGAAACTCTAGTAGTGCATCAAAGTGTTTCTCTGATGTGATGCCATTTGCAGGATCCATCATATAGACTAACCATTGTCTTTTCACAAACTCAGGTAACTTGCTCTAAATAGACTTTATCACAAGTGGGTTCTTAATTGCGCTGACATTTCCAAGGTCCGTCAAATCTGCCAGGGCCTTTTCTACCGTTTGGATTAACTCTATAGCCCTCCTTGGCTGATGATCTCTCACTGCAGGAATCCTTTCTAGCTCCTCGACGATTTCCATAGCGATTGTGGTCCTGTTTCCATAGCGGTTCTCCAACACTCTGAAGATGTCAACAGCTGTTGTAAGAGGAAAGCCTGAAGTCTTTTGCAATCTTGTTGTCAATGCTGTCCACCAGTTGAATCTTTTTAACCTCAGCCGACCCTGTGGGTTCTCCTTGTCTCTGAAGGTTTTCCCAGTCCCTCTTCCAGCGGTAGAAGTCCCTCTTATTACCACTGAACGTAGGTAGGCTTGTAGGTTTGATTTTTACTACTGGCACAATCTGAGCTGCAGACGCTATTACATCCACCTTATGTTTCACATCGGTTCGTGATGCTGGTGCATTCTCTGTAATCTTTTGAGTACATGCAAATTGAATTTTCCTTGCCTCACACTCACTACTAAGCTCTCTCAGCTTGCATACGCGACCCTCTAACTCTGCTCTTACAGTTGTCGGGGTCCACCTTTCCCAGTTTGCCAGAGCCTTGGTTGCCTCTTTCACCAGTCTCAAGAGTTCCAGTTGCATACTATAGCCGACGGTATTGACAGGCATGGTGATAGCGAGTTCACAAGCTGTCTCTGCTGCGGAGATAGTAGCCGCCATCTCGGCTTGTCCATATCTTTTCCAGAGGTTAGTTTGCACTAGCTCGTCAATTTCCTTAAGCCACGCATTACATTCTTCCTCTGTTTCTTTAAAATCAGCTTCTTGCTGTGCTGAAAGTGAAACCTCTTCACCGTCTTTTAGGCGAGCTTTGATTTCTGCAAGTAACCCAGCCTTGTAATCCTCATTGGTTTCAAAAACTTTCCTTCCTCCATTGGAGAGCTTTTTTAATTCCTTTTTGAGTTCTGATTCTGGCAAATTACGTGCTTCTCTGTTGAGAAAGTTAGCTTGCTTGATGAAGCTACTTTTTGCAGATGTTCTCTCCCTTTTTAGTTGCTCAACTGTTTTTCTAAAGGTTTCTTCTGCCATTTTGCTAATATATTATCCTCTTAAACCTGTGTCAGCAGTGCCTTGTCTCCGGACTTTACTGATCTGTTGATCTCTGTCCACACTGCTACACTTGGTTATCGATTGTACATGTGGTTATCGACTGTCGAGTTATCTGGGAATTTGTACATCAGCCTCTGCTTCAAACTCGAAAAAAGCCATAGCCAACTACAGGGGACATGGGGATCAACTCTGGAATCACTTTTAATACTTGTGTCTGACAGCTTTGCAGGTTACACAACAATTGTTCAAAATAGATTTGACTAATTGAGGGAAAGAGAGCAAGGTCGATAACCTTAAATGAAAACCAGAAAAAAGGGTACATCACTATTCCTGGTAAATAACAGTCAAATCACTACTTCTAAAACACGCCAGTTAAATAAAATTTAAACAAATACACCAACAAAATTATTAAAAATTAAAATTATTTAACTAAGCTTCTAACACAACTGACACTATTCTATTAATCCACAGTGGTGTGTAAAATAACCCTGGTGGTGAGGAAGGTGAAGAAGACAAAGGCAGAGCAGAGGACAAAGTGGTGGAAGCTGAGAAAGGAAGAATGTTGCGTAGTCTTCAGTGAGGAGTTGAGACAGGTTATGGGTGGTCAGGAGGTGCTTTCAGTTGACTGGGCAACTACAGCCAATTTGATCAGGTAGAAAGGAAAGAGGGTACTTGGTGTATCATCAGGTAAGGTAAAAGTGGACAAGGAGACTTGGTGGTGGAATGAGGAAGTCCAGGAGTGTATACGGGGAAAGAGGCTAGCTAAGAAGAAGTGGGACACTGAGAGGACTAAAGAAAGTAGACAGGAGTACAGGGAGATGCAGCGTAAGGTGAAGGTAGAGGTGGCAAAGGCCAAACAAAGAGCATATGAGGACTTGTATGCTGAGCTGGACAGTAAGGAGGGTGAGGTGGATTTGTACAGGTTGGCAAGGCAGAGAGATAGAGATGGGAAGGATGTGCAGCCGGTTAGAGTGATTAAAGATAGAAATGGAAATGTACTGACAGATGCCAGGAGGGTGATGGGAAGATGGAAGGAGTACTTTAAGGAGTTGATGAATGAGGAAAACGAAAGAGAACGAAGAGTAGAAGAGGTGACTGTTGTGGAGCAGGAAGTAGCAAATATTAGTAAAAGTGAGGTGAGAAGGGCGTTGAAGAGGATGAAGAGTGGAAAGGCTGTTGGTCCTGATGACATACCTGTGGAGGTATGGAAATGCTTAGGAGAGGTGGCAGTAGAGTTTCTGACTAGTTTGTTTAACAAGATCTTGGAGAGTGAGAGTATTCCAGAGGAATGGAGAAGAAGTGTATTGGTGCCGATTTTTAAGAACAAGGGAGATGTGCAGAGCTGTGGCAATTACAGAGGCATAAAGCCATATGAGCCATACAATGAAGCTGTTGGAAAGAGTAGTGAGCATTTGTGAGCAGCAATATGGTTTTATGCCTAGAAAGAGTACATCAGATGCAGTATTAGCTTTGAGGATGCTGGTGGAGAAGTACAGAGTAGGTAATAAAGAGTTGCATTGTGTCTTTGTAGATTTAGAGAAAGCGTACGACAGGGGGCCAAGAGAGGAGCTGTGGTGTTGTATGAGGAAGTCTGGAGTGGCAGAGAAGTATGTTAGAGTGGTGCAGGACATGTATGAGAGCTGTAAGACAGTGGTGAGATGTGCTGTAGTGACAGAAGAGTTCAAGGTGGAGGTGGTTCTGCATCAAGGATTGGCTCTGAGCCCCCTTTTGTTTGCTCTGGTAATGGACAGGATGACAGATTAGGTAAGACAGGAGTCTCCATGGACTATGATGTTTGCAGATGACATTTTGCTTTGTAGCGAGAGCAGGGAACAGGTGGAGGAAAATTTGGAGAGGTGGAGGTATGCTCTGGAAAGCAGAGGAATGAAGGTTAGCCGCAGCAAGACGGAATACATGTGTGTGAATGAGAGGTCCTCAAGAGGGACGGTGAGGCTACAGGGAGCAGAGGTAAAGAAGGTGCAGGATTTTAAGTACTTAGGGTCAACTGTCCAGAGCAACGGAGAGTGTGAAAAGGAGGTAAAGAGGCGGGTACAGGCAGGTTGGAATGGGTGGAGAAAAGTGTCAGGTGTGTTGTGCGATAAAAGAGTATCAGCGAGAATGAAAGGAAAGGTGTACAGGACAGTGGTGATACCAGCAATGCTCTACAACTTAGAGACAGTGGCACTGAAGAAAAGACAGGAGGCAGAGCTAGAGGTAGCAGAGCTGAAGATGTTGAGGTTCTCTTTGGGAGTGACAAGGATGGATAGAATCGAGAAAAGGTTCATCAGAGGGACAACCCATGTTAGATGTTTTCGAGATAAAGTCAGAGAGGCCAGATTGAGGTGGTTTGGACATGTTCAGAGGAGAGATTGTGAATATATCGGTAGAAGGATGCTGAGGTTGGAACTGCCAGGCAGGAGGTCTAGAGGAAGACCAAAGAGGAGATTTATGGATGCAGTGAGAGAGGACATGAAGTTAGTTGGTGTAAGAGAAGAGGATGCAGAGGATAGGGTTAGATGGAGGCAGATGATTCGCTGTGGCGACCCCTGAAAGTGAACAGCCGAAAGACAAAGAAGAGAACAAAGTGGAGCATTATAGGAATGGGACATACTGTATGGCCTGCAGTCTCTCACATACCTGTCCCATTCCTCTAATGTCTAAACGTCAGAGTTTATCTGTTAACAGGACGATACTGTATGTTGTCATTATCATATTGCTAACACCTCAGTAATATTCAGTAGCATCGTTTAAATTTTCGCTTTATGTCAGTAGTGGCGATATGGTTATATTATCATAATTTAGGGCTTGTTATAGGGCTCACCATTGAAACGTTATCATGTCGATATCACTTTATTGCCTTGTGTCAAAATGCCCTGTAGAGTCATTTTCATGTCCTGATAAATTCATTTAAATTGTTAACAGTTAAATGTGGGGTCGCTATGCTTGAAAAAGTGGGGACCGCAACAAGCAATTTTTAATCGGGGGGACATTGAGAGAGGTCAGAGGCAAATTCAGTTCAGTGCAATGGGATAAGATAAAAGCCTGAAAGATATTTTTATAGCAATTATGTGGGGCAGGGAGGGTGTTCAGGAAGGAATGTTAGCGCAAAGCACCAGGCTTTCAGTTTGGATATTTTACACGCCCTCACCTCGGGCTGCTGCAGATATGTACTGTATGTTCTAAAGATCCGTGTTTTATCTCATAGTGGCACTTCACAGCATATGCAACAAACTGGTTTTACTTTGTTTGTCATAGTCTACTTTCCTTTTTTTAAGTAAGCCATGCTGTGTTGTGCTTTTGTTTTAATTTATTGGGGATTTTGACATTTCTGTGTCTTTCGCATACTCTATGTACACAGTAAACTATTGTGTTGATTGGCCCTGTTGAGTATAGCCACGCCCACCTCGAGGGCAAAAAGAACTTAATTAGGAAAAAAGAGCTAGATGTTGTTACACAGTCTGACACAAAACTGCTTATAACTTCTCTTCTACACAAGACTTAGATTTTACTTATGGTGCAGGTTTAACTTCAGGCAGATACCTAAAGATTGCCAGACAGACTGACAGAAGATTTTCTGACACTAGTTTCTAATCCTCCAATGTATGAAACATAAAGATATCATTGAAAGAGTGAATTCTGACCAACGTACAGACAGAACCTTTATTTTATTTTTATAGGTGCATGACTGTGTCCATATACTGTTTATTTATATATATATAAAATTCCATCCCCCCCCCTCCAACCGTAGCAGTGTCTTAATATTATTGAGTAAAAGTTAAACCATATGTGAATTTAAAATTAACATTTACTTTAACGTATGAAGTTCTGGGTTGTGTTTTATTTATCTTACAGATGAGTTTACCATGACACTGTAAAAATATTCTATAAATAGTGTGGCATAGGCTGCCAACCATCATGGCTTGCAGGGGGTTTTCTATGTGTTCACCCTGTTGGGGAAGGTTGTTTGGGCTAGTGGCTTCGGCCATGTTTGTGTGTGTTAAGTGTGAACCATGCGGCCATGTTTGTGTGTGACCTGTTGAAAGTGATAACTTACCTTGCTCATAGCACATGAAATATTTTGTCATGTTGCACTGAAGACTTTCCCATGAACCATCAGGCTTCATAGCAGCACAGCAGCTCGATATCCCACAATCCCCTGTCAGATTACTGAATGTTACAGGATCACCATTAGACCATTTCTCACTGAACTGACCACGATAGAGACCGATCAACCCATAACTGATCGGACCCATAGGGGTTGTACTCATCGCGTAATCCAGTTCAGTGTTGTCTTCATCAGAGTACACAGTGACGAGGTCGATGTAATTTTCTCTGCAAGCTGCCCGAGCATCAGTCTGATTCATGTCCTTCCAAATGATGTGGAAGATAGTGAGGCTGCAGTGAACTGGAGGAGAAAAGGCTGTGGAAGAGATTTCTTCTGTTAATGTGGCAGGACATTGTCTATCTGCATTGTGTAGCTCGCTCTAATGAGTTTTGAAACATTTGTCTGAATATAAACTTTTGAATTCTGAGCAACTTAAAATGTCACATGATTTTATTGTGAATAGACAGAACTTAGTGCTGGTGTAAATGGGTTCCAAAGATTTTTAGAGACGTGTTATGATCTGATCACTTAAACCAATTTTGGAGGTGCACGGGGATGGATATGACTATCTGTAATGTGAATGCAAAAGTATTACAGTGCATTTTAGACAGAACGCAGAAGTTAGCTTAATTTAAGGTATGATTTATCGTACAAAAACATGGACACAAATTTAATGCATTTAAAGTTCTCTATAGTAAGTCAGCTCAGTCGATTCCACTTATTAGCATTTACAGACCTCCAGGGCAGTACTCTAAGTTTCTCTGTGAATTTGCAGATTTCCTCTCAAACCTAGTCGTTTTTGTAGACAAGGCATTAATTGCTGGAGATTTTAATATTCATTTTGAGAATCCAGAAAGACCCTGTGTGTAAAGCATTTATGTCCATACTGGACTCAGTAGGAGTAAATCAGTGTGTAGTAGGACCCACTCATAAAGCAGGTCACACTTTAGATTTAATAATATTCTTCAGATTAAGTATAAGAAATTTATTTACAAGCTCATTGTCTGAAGTTATATCAGATCTTGTCTCAATTAAAGTGTGTCATAGTGATAATGTACGCACAGCGCCGCGCTACCGTATGAAACGTACATTCACATCAACTCCCACACAGTTTTATCAGTAATCTCCCAGAGTTACCAACTTTAATTAGATCACCGTCTGACCCCACAGAACTTGATCAGGCGACTGAATATTTAGAGTCAACATTTCGTTACACCTTAGATAATGTAGCTCCAGTTAAAAGAAAAATTATTAGAGATAAGAAACTTGCTCCCTGGTATAACGATCACACGCGCACTTTAAAACAGACCGTTCGGAAATTAGAACGTAAATGGCGTCAAACTAAATTACTAGTATTTCAAATAGCATGGAAGGAGAGCATCCTGAACTATAGAAAAGCTCTTAGTGTAGCTAGATCAACATATCTCTCCACTCTTATAGAAAATAACAAAAATAATCCTAGATTCTTATTTAATGCTGTAGCCAAATTAACCAGAAATAAGACCACTGCAGAAATCTCCACAACAACATCATGCAATAGTGAGGACTTCATGAACTTTTTTAATAATAAAATTGTAAATATTAGGCATAAAATTGAGGTTTTGAAACCGAACAATGTAATTGATGCAGATGTTAATCTAGCCATGTCAGATCAGAACCTAGAATACTTTACTCCCCTTGAAGAGAATGAACTAATTTCACTCATCTCTTCTTCAAATTCATCAACCTGTATATTAGATCCTGTACCGACACATTTTCTTAAACAGATAGTACCAGCAATAACAGAACCCCTGTTGAGAATAATTAATTCTTCACTCAGCATTGGTTATGTTCCAAAATCTTTTAAATTAGCAGTTATTAAACCAATAATTAAGAAACCTGACCTCGACCCCTGTCAGCTGTCCAGTTACAGACCAATATCAAACCTCCCCTTTATCTCTAAGATCCTGGAAAAGATAGTAGCGGAGCAGCTATGCTCATATCTACATAGAAATGGCATACATGAACTGTATCAGTCAGGATTTAGGCCTCATCACAGTACAGAGACAGCACTCATTAAAGTAGTAAATGACCTCCTATTGGCCTCTGATCAGGGTTGCGTCACTATGCTTGTGTCACTCGACCTCAGTGCAGCTTTTGACACTATTGATTCACGGAACGTCAGCCAGTTAAACCGCATAGGTAAGATAGAGCTATAATAAATGAACACCGTATCGAAGCAAATTGTGACAAAAATGTAATGTTCATGAAAATAAAGACAGATGTTTTATTAGTTTAGGCAGGGTACACCCTGGACAGGGTGCCAATCCATTGCAGGGCACACACACTCATTCACACACTACGGGCAATTTGGGAAGGCCATTTAGCCTAACCTGCATATCTTTGGACTGTGGGAGGAAACCGGAGTACCTGGAGGAAATCCACCAAGCACGGAAAGAACGTGCTCAATGCACAAAGAGACGGGAATCGAGCCTGAGATGCGGAGTCGACCCCGGACCCTGCAGGTGCAAGGTGACAAGGCTACACCACTGTGCCGCCTGAAAGGGTAATCCATGAAAATTTATTGTCATTATTTCTATTGACAAAATCAACACTCGTACTGGCGAAGCTCGGAATCAAGTTACAAAAAAATAACATAAATAAATAGATTAAATATAAATACATAAAGAATTAAAGCAAAAAGCATACTACTACTAATAATAATAATAATAATAGCAATAATAATTAACGGAGAGAGAACAGTCAAAATAGAATAAGGAAAATTAGAAAATAGGAGAGAAGAAAAAAAAAACTTATCCCGAATATACAGTGGGATTCTTGACGCATGTATGATTTTGACGCATGTATGACATTTCATACACATTTCCCTAATATTCTTTTGATTCTGTAAAGCTGCTTTACGACAATACTGTTGTTAAAAGCTCTATACAAATTAAATTGAATTTAATTAAACTAGCTTTTGAGCGTCTTATAAAACACTACATTATTAAACCTAAATATTGCTTTATTGCTTATTTTAAGGTACTTTGGCCGGCCACTTTATCTTATCTTTCATACATTTTTTTGGCATTAACTGATGTTTCCACATACAGACTATTATGTACACATTAATTTTAGATAAAATTGTGCCACACACGTCATATTCATAAATTGTTTATAACTTTTACAACAGCATGGGAGGTTTATTTAATATTATGTGGCAATTACTGACAGTAGATATTTTTGAGGTTTAATAGCTTACATACAGATGGAGCCACGCCAAATAGCCGCGGAAGTGTGAATTGCGTACGAATGGCGTACGGCTGCCCTATGCACGCCGTAATCCCCCCTCCTTTTTCTTCGAGAAAAGCGTGTCAAGATTTCACAGTAAACACGCCCATTCAAGTCCTATTTATGCATTGACCTGGTTCCACCACTAGATGGCGCTTCGTTCTCAAAGACACGTTAACAACAAGCCAGCAATTTAGCTGCGCTGCGTTGCAATCACGTGATTTTAACAACCCGCTCCCACCCCCGCCGAACTAACACTGCCAAACTACACTAGAGATGAAGATGGCGGCTTAATGGACTATTTACGGTAAGTGTTTTAATTTATAAAATGTGTTTGGGATTAGTTTACAGTTTATTTCCCAGTTTAGTTTTTTTAACGGCCATTTTGAAAATCACTGGCAGCACCAGCAGCGGTCGGATGTGACTTTAGATAACTTAATGATCTGTTTACCAAGTCTGGAGTTAACATTACAGCTTACTGTCAGTGTCACAAACTCACAATGTCACTCCTCTTCAACTAAAAAGACACTAAAGCTTTAAAAATACTATTAATGTCCCTATTACAAAAGCTGCACTACCGGATGAAGAGTGTTTGTGTTTTATAAAAATGTCTTTAGAGTCTGACCGCGTGCTGTCTGGATAAATTTAGCATTTATTTATTCTTAGGGTAAGAGTTAATCTGCAGGTTATATCTGTGAATATAATGTGATGCAGTTCATGAAGGACACAAGCTGAGGATAGATGTACAGGAGCTCGCGAGCTAAACGCTCATAACCGGGTTTATATTTTTCTCAGTTTGGCCGTGACTTTGCGCGGTAGCGCGAGCGCTTAGTTACCGAGATGGATAAAAACTCTGAAGTGTTTATCAGTTAAGGTGTGTGAGGAGGGGGAGGTGGTGGGGGGGAGGTGTGTGAGGAGGTGTGGGGGGCTTCAGTACTGGGTAAGTTATAGTTTGGCTTCAGAGATGAACTAATATATACGAGTGTTATATCGCCTAACTTATTTGTATGAAAAGCGCATTTTAATTTAATGCAGACGATACTACAGACAGACCGGGGTTAACACTAACAAAGTTCAATGGTTAAAGTTATCCCAGTTTATTTACATTCCAGAATTCCCCAAAACAGTATTTTACACACTCTGTGGTGTAGGTTTACTAATATCTTTTATATTTATTACAACCAGATATTCTGTAAAGTTTATTTATCTTTGTCTTCACTAAACTCTCCTGTTTTCTTTAATCAGAGCTCTGCTGTGGAGGATTGGGGGGTCAGATGGATGACGGTTGGCCTTTTGGAGCTACTGGAGGAGCCTGAACAAGCTGTTGAGGGAGCTGTAGCAGGGATGACGTCACAGTGCAACAGCTTTAGAATGATGTTTGGTCAGGTCTACTGTATGTTCTGAACATAGAATTGCAAAACGTCTAATACTTTAGGGGGAAAACAAAGAATTAAACAGTTCCATCTTTAATATTTTTTTTAATGATATTTTAATATAAAAGAACCAGATAGAGACTGATAAGCAGCTGGTGTTATCCGGGTATTTTAATGACCTTTAAGCAAAAATTTAACATGTTTTTACCTGTTTTATACAAATTATTGTTTTACCTTTGACTAGTTTTGGAAGAATAAATTTTATTTTTAAAGTCATGTGTGCGTGTTTTAATTGTTGGGGGATTGTTTGTGTATTTAAAAATACATTTACTTAAACCAACAACTTCAATGTGCAAAAATGGGACCCGACGTTGTTTTAAATAGTCAAAGAGTTGGGCTAATAATAATGATAATAATAATAATAATAATCATATTATTATTATTATTATTATCATTATTATTTATAATAATGATAATAAATGATAACAAACTACTATAAATTATTATATAATTATTATTATTATTATCATTATTACTGGTTATAGAAACAAATTAAAACAACAGTTAAACACTTGATCATATGTATCTGTGCTAGTTTGTGACTATGTGACCCATAATCATTTTTTCTCAGTATAAAATGTTTGGGGTTTTTTTAAGAACTCCATTAAAAGAGCAAAGACAAACTTAGAAGGAGTGGAAGGTAAGAAACCTTAGTGGAGAATACTGACTATGACATGGTGCTAATTGCTCTGTGTGTGTGTGTGTGTGTGTGTTTGGCGGGGGGAGGGGTACTTCAGACTTACTTGTCTCTGCCCAAATGTTTGTGTTAAAGCAACGGAGAAATGCCGGAGCTCGCGCACACACACACACACACACACACACACCTCTCATCCACAAACGCTTTAACTGTTGTCTTGTAAATCGTTGATTAAACCTATGAACACAGCTGTTCAGCATCAGTCCTAAACACAAGCACAGGGTATGTTTTTGTCCTTAATTAAAAGACACCAATATGTTAATAATTTACACAATGATAACATGTTGTTTATGTTTAATGCTTATTTTGCGGGAAAAGGTAATAAGCAATATTTAGAATAAAACAAACCAGGAAGTAAGTGTTTCATACATTAAGGTGCTGTGTATAACCAAGTGCCCCAACAGACATAGCAACAGTGTGGAGAGTGTGTGCGCTGTGGGGGATTGGAAGGTGACGGAACGAAGTTAATCATTTACAAGACAAAAGACGTTCAGAGGTGTGTTATGCCCTAACCCCCCTTACCCCAGCCCCCACCACCCGGCACGGATTGCCCCCATTACGCAATCGCTATCTTCAGAGAAAAGCCGCCCCTTTTCATTTAAACGCGTTAGCGAGTGTTTTTTCTTTCCCTCCGCTCGGTTTTGTGAACACAGTTGCGTTCAGTAACACGATGGAACCAATTACCTAAACAGCAGCAACAACAACCATTATGATCACACTTTGTTGAATTTATATTGCTTAAATATTTCGCAGCTCTGTCCTCTTTGCATTGCTACGTGTTTATTTACTTCCTTTTCGCATCGCACGTATAATGCACTCTAAAATCGACACTATCAAACTTGGAAATGATATAATATCCAATCAAACATCACGTTATTAAAATTAACGAATTTGTCACTCTCTTCTCTCATGCAGCATGGCTAAAAAGATAATAAAAAATACACCAAAGTGCTGCAGGTTTTTTCCTAACCAGAGTTAGACGGGGGGGCATTTTGTGGCTGCACCAGTTACACTCTACTTAGATATTACACAGAGGGGAGTTCATTTCTGTTTTCTTCATCCTAGCTTAATTTCATCTCATGAAATAATAGGAAGTTTTGGAGTTTTGGTATGAGTTCATCTCCCCAGCCAGTGTTTGGACAGGGTAGCATCGTGGCAGGATTGGTGTAACTTTTCTTATCTTTTTAGCCGTGCTGCGTAAGAGAAGAGTAGTGACAAAATCATTACTTTCGTTACTAGACATGGTCTATTTTGTCTGCAAGTGAAATACATCGATACGTTAATAATTTACACCACGATAACATTACTGCAGAAGGATCTAGAGACGTGACTTTGAGACGTTCACAGTATATTCGAACCGTAGACAGTGTTTATTCTGCAGAACATTACAAAACAGCCATGTCCAATAAAACAGTGCATCTTTAATAAGCCGCATTGGTTTCGAGTCAGTAGTAAAATTAACGAAAGACTGAGAAGCCCCGTAAACTTGACCCTGACAATAATAGTCGATCTTATATTTATGTTTATATATATACATATATATATATATATATATATATATACATATATATATATATATATATATAAATGTTCGAATTAACGTTTCAGGGTAGCCTATATAATTTGTCTTGTCATCTGTTTACAGCGTTGGCTGATTTTGTGATTGAGACCCATGCAGGGGCGGACTGGCCATCGGGAGCACCGGGACATTTCCCGGTGGCCTGACGGTCGTTCTGGCCTGCCGGCTGCCGCTGTGCAGACGATCAGCCTGGCATGTGATAGGCTGGTGTATAACTACGAATTAATTGACGGATCTCTCAATCTATGAATCAGGCAATGGAAAGGGAGGGGAAGATTAGAAGATCAGGAGGGAAAATTACACTCCCACATCACATGACCCAACGTCAGCGACGCACTGCTTAATATCTGGCTATATCCGGAGACAGGGTATATCTGACTAAATCGTTCAAAAAATGGAGCGTAAACGCAAAGGAGGAGCAGAGAGTCAGCGTAAAAAAAAAAAAAAAGCCCTGGCCGCAGACGCAGCAAGCTGCTGCAAAATCCCAGCCATGTTCGCCAGTATAGGAACAGGTCGGTCAAGATTACATTCACATTATATTTATAATAATTTGGCAGACGAACACTTTCATCCAAATCACTTAGATCATCACAATCGATAAAACTAAACCAACAAACGAGCAACAATATGTAAGTGCTGCTGTGCTGTGTCAAGTCTCGTTTCGTCTGAAAAGGTGACGAAGGAAGCAGCAGTAGCACTAGTGCTGTAAATGCTCCTGCTGTTGAGCTAGTATCACTCAATTCAAACGCCTACTGGTGTACTAGTAGTGCTAATTACTTACTGTTTACTCTTACTGGTCTGTTCCACATAATGCCATAATTGAGTAAACATTGGTATCTGTTACTTACGCTGTTATAGGTTTTGTTAAGTTTATTTGTGTTTGTGTTTCTGATGCATTTGATATACTAGAGTTGAGCACTGAAAATACATAAAATGTAAATATTTCAACATGTGAATGTGTCTCTTATTATCTCTTTTAAAAAGCCAATTTTCTATTTGTCATTGGTTTGGTAGTATAAATGGTGTATTCCTAGTGAGTTGTTAAGGGCTATTTTTTTATTCATTTATATTGCATCTGGTAGTCTACCTGTTACAATAATAGGGTTAGCCTACAAGTTTATCAGTCCAGTAGATTACATGAATAGGGTGGTGGTGACTGTAGCAGCAGAGGTGGCCTGGGAGTGGAGTCAAATTCCCGGCCTGAATTATTGTCCCAGTCCGCCACTGGACCCATGGGTTACATTGAAATATTTTTTATTAGTAGTAGTAAGCCTGTCTTTAGTAACCCTGGATAAATCACAATATAAGCCCCCTCTCGCGCACGCTCTCTCTCTCTCTCTCTCTCTCACACACACACACACACACACACACACACACACACACACACACACACACAGACAAGTAAAACATGAAATCGCGTAAAACCAAATGAAACTATGGCAAAAATATATAAGCAGTAATAATTACAGTAGTATCCTGTAAGTGATTCCTGTCCTGATAACAGGCACTAACCCTCTGGACCTGTTTAGTTCTGTTAGTATTGTGTTCAAGTGTGAATGTTTATGGGGATTTGATCTGTCTCTGCTGCCGCATCTATTCACCGTAGTGATAAGTGATTAATGTCCCATCAGATCTTTGATGGGGGAACGTTATGCTGGTTAAATGACTAAAGACATACTGATCCGTATGGACAGATATTTGTTCCAGATATTATGCGTTATTAATCGATTTGTTATGCCAATTTTTGACTATCAGCGAAAAAAAAAAAACATCAGAGAAAACATCAAAAATATAACGAAAACAAACCCAAGCAGGAGTTAAATTTCAAGCTTTACTTAGCAGCAAAATATTATCTACCAGTGTATTAAACGGAAATAGATAAAATACACCGTAATGTAAAATACTGTACATAGCCCGCATTTGTATTCCGTACCTACAAAGACTGGTATAGATAAATTAAAGATGTTACCGTCTTTAAGTATTATTAAGGATGTCGTGAAAAATATTGCAATAAGTAGTTTTATTAATTAATTAATTTAATCATTAATTTAAATAGCATAAGCATCATGGGTTTTGTATTGAGTGATTTAAATCTGTTTTATGAATCGTTTTTTATCCCTCTTTTTTACCACATCATCTTTTTATGAAACTATGTTGACTTAAGTTATGTTATATATATATTAAATATAGTAACCGGCTGCTTTGACACTGCAGTTAACTGAAGCAGTCAATGCTCCATCTGGCGGAATTATACAGCATTGCAACTTTATTTTTAGAAAGCGCATGGGGGCGTTTATGGGGCGGGGCATCGTTAACTACGTCATTGCGGGGGATCACATTTCGTGCACGGATCGATCATGGTCCTGTCACGGTCCAGTCATGGACCTATCATGCTCCAAGCGGCTGTTTGACGTGGCTCCCACTGTAAATATAATAACAGCTTAAAATGTTTTATGAATTTTATAACCCAAGCAAAGTTACCTAGAATTTACTAATTGTGGCATTATTTTATTTCCATACACATGCAGCAGCCTGTACAGGTTGCCCACACATCTTGCCATTTCTCACTTCTCTAGGAAAGTGAAAAAACAACATTTTCATCACCATGGCCAACTCCATCTTGCTCGCTCATTGGGTTGGGCTGTGGAACTCGGCACGGCTGGCTGCATATTACCACTAACCAGCTGTCTGACATAAAGAGCCACCAGCTCATCTGATCCAGGAGTAGAACTTACCTAGAATGTGCATCTCGTGGTTATCAGGTATCATTTCATGGCTCACCTGAAAATTGTGCTGCCCACCTACGACCATTGCCCCTGTTGACTGCCCACCTCCTTATGCCCCTGTTGACATACACTCTCTTCCTGCACTTTGCACACACATGACAAGCCTCCTCCATCCTTCTGCAACCTCTTTCACCACAATGACATTTTCCTGAGCTTTTAATAAAAGGAGCAAAGTTTTTTCCATTTAATTTCCATTTTATGTTTATTTGTATAGCACTTTTAATATTGGTCATTTTCTCAAAGCAGCTTTACAAAATTAAAAGAAAATTATGGAAGTGTGTATGAAATGTAAGAAAATGTGTGTAAATCAAATTGATCAGATCGTTCCTGATAAACAAGCCGAGGGCGACGGTGCTGAGAGAAAAACTCCCTGAGATGGTAAAAGGAAGGAACCTTGAGAGGAACCAGACTCAACAGGAAACCCATCCTCATCTGGGTGATAACGGATAGCAGGGATTGATCTGCACTCATACTCATGTTAGGAGGCTGAAAGTTCAGTAGAAAAGGAGATGTGGAGAAGTTAATATGAAGTCCAGTTCATTATTGGAGGCTCAGGTAGACTGTAGGAAACTCCAGTCTTGAACTATCGAGCGACTGCAGTCACAAGTCCTCAGAGAACAGCTGTCTTTATCAGCCGATGACAGGACTGTCTTCATTTGACAAACTGGTAAAGTGGAACCGTTCCCAGTCACCACACGCATTACTAGCAGACCACATGCTAAAAGTTGGAGCCGGTCTATCTCTGGATGCCTCAGGATCCTCATAAGTTTTCTTCCTGTCTACTGAAGCTGGCACAAACTCCAGATGTCTCGGGATGGGTAGAAAAAGGAACAGGTGGAAAACAATTAGCTGCCATTCATGATATTAGCAGCAGTAGAGGATAATAGGGATTTAGATGTACTGGAGTAAAAGATATGAGATAAAGTATGTATATGCCAAGCTAAAGAGACATATGTCTTTAAACCACTTTTAAACTGGTACTGTAGACTGTGTCTGAGCCCCAAACATTATCAGGAAGGCTGTTCCAAAGCTTTCCAAAACACTCTAACCACTTTTGTAAATTTTGATATTCTAGGAACTACTAGAAATCAAGTGTGTTGTGATCTTAAGGAGCGTGGTGGATTGTAAAGTATCAGAAGACTGGCTAGATACGTGGGAGCTAAACCATTTAGGGCTCTGTAGGTAAGAAATGCTAGTTTGTAATTAATTCTAAACTGAACAGGTAGCCAGTGCAGGGATGATAATATTGGGGTTATCTCTCTCTCTCTCTCTCTCTCTCTCTCTCTCTATCTCTCTCAAGCCAACACCTCATGATTTGTCTCTGGATGGACACCTGTCTAACTTCCACTCCTTTGTTCTTCAGCATCTCACCAGGACATTTACAATGGTTTATGTTCTTTGTAGTAACAGATGTCGATGGCACAGGCGGTTGATTAAATAAACAGAGACCTTTCTGACAAACAACGTGTGTGAGTTTGACTGAGTCTCTCCTGGCACCAGAAAAGCTAATTGAAGCACAGCGGACAGAGCGAGCAACTCGTTTCTTATATCACGCAACTTTAATACTTTACAATCTGAGGGCTTGTCCAATCTTTTCTCTCCAGAAAGATAAGTTAAGCATTACTTTTGCTATTTTACTTCCATCCATGGTCAGAAAAGTCTGGAACCTGTGTTGTACTTTGAGAAAGTATAGTTACATAGTAAATTGGCGTATATTTGGGATATATTTTGGGAGAAGAGAAACTTTATTTTTGTTAATTACTTTTGGTCTTGTGTTGTCTTTAACAATACTTGCATTAATTTATTGATTAGAATTAGTGCAACTGTAGCAATTGTGGGCCTCCGAGTGGCGAAGTGGTCACCCTATCACACACCTCTATGCCAGGGCCCTGAGAGAGCTCGGCCAATCAGCTCTCTCTAGACCTCCGGCTGCGAGAGGTTACAGCATTATCCGGGGATTGAACTGAGCGAAAACTCTAATTAAACTCTGTCACTAGGACCTGGAAGTAGTACGGTCGCAAAAACAGGAAGCATAAAAGGAAACAAGATGGCGCTTCACATCACTCAGTCATTGAGTTCGCCCATGTCGGTTTAGATCATCCATCTGCCATTTCGTGAGTACTCACTTTCTTGGGTTTACTTTCTGATTCGAATGTGTGTGTTTATAGGACGCGGGGTAAATTTGTGTTTTTCCCTTTCTCACCTTCTGTTTGAGTCCTTAGACTAAATCGCGTGGTTATCCTGCCTACTCGCTTGCTTCGGCGTTTGAGTTCACCATCCACGCTACAAAGGGCTACCCGCTAAGTGTGCTAAATCTTCTGATCATCCTGGTTAGTATCATGACAAACTCTTCCCCTGTGTTTCTGATTATGGTACACAACAATCCGTCAAACGTGTCAGGTGCAAATGCTTTAATAGACCAGGACACTTGGGAACGATAAAAAGACAATATGCAAATGTTGTAAGACAGAAGGATATTGGGCATGTGACTGTACACAAAAAAAAGGAAAAATAGAGAAAATGGTTATGTCTCTTCTACTTTACAAGCTCACCAAATGAATCAGACCATCCCATCAGGTATTATGGGCCTAACCAGGACAACACCTGATAAAAAATAAAGGGAATTTTGCCATAGGGCTGCCCACAAAGCAGGAACCCCACACTCACACTTCTGGTACGTCTAGACAATAAAACTTTTTCCAGTGTAATTATTTGGCATCAGCCATATCAAGCCCTGGAAGTCTGCTAACATGCAATTAATATATTTTTATATAGATGTGGCCAACCTGCTCCGTAATGGAATCATAAAAGAGTTTACGGATTCATGGTCCAGCCTTATCATTGTAGTCCCCAAACCCAATTGAATGAACCATCTCAGCCACAACCACATCATGTCTCAAGCCCTATTTAGAAACACTTATCCTACATATTACCATGCACTCTAATCACATCTTCTCCATCATTTTCCTGCTGATAACTCTGTGATGAGTGTTTTATTTTATGCAGCATCATTTATTCTTGTATTTCTTATTATTATTTTTAATATTATGAATTTTTATTTTAAAATTATAATAATTTTTACATTATGTGCTGGAAAAGACTTTAGGTATTTGTGTGACTCTCAGTTCCATAAGAAAACAATCTCATCAAATTTGATGCATTCTCACTACCTCAAGTGAGTACCCATGAGCTTCTGGGGTGAACGCACTTGAATTAAATGCTGGATCAGTCTAAGAAATATTAGCATTTGGCTCTTACTCTGGAAGCAAAAGAAAAGATGGTTTTAAGAGCTAGCACGCATAGAGCATCAGTCACATTCAAGTGTCTAATGGACAATGTTCTTTGACCAAGATGGTGGTGTTGAATTGTTCGGGGTCTGCTAAAACTTCAAGAAAAAAGTAGTATGGACCTATGCCAGGCCCACTTCAAGAAAAACATGTACATCCTTTTCTGAGGCTAGCTGGTTATCATCAATGATTTGTTCTTAATTTCTCTATAGCAGCTAGACCTGTCTCTAAACTCAGAGGAAGGGCAATCCAGAGTCAGAGTCAGTACAGTGGTCAGAAGCAGCAGAGATGGCATTTCACATCTCATCTCATATGCAAGCCAGAAACTTAACCCACCTAATCAGCCTATTGAGCGAGAGGCTCTTGCGATCTAATGGGTCATCAAGTAGTTGAAGTCCTATGTGATGTACTGTGATTCTCCCATTCACCGTTCCCTCACTCTCCTCCTGACTAAAAGCCGCCATTTTGACTGAGAAAAAATAACTTTAAAGGTGGAGTTGAATCTTCTGTTGGTTACCTCACATACAAAACTATAAATTAAAATGGATGTCTTAATGTTTTGAATCATCATATTGGAGATTTTTTATTATTATTATTCCTAAATCAAGATTCTGAAAAACTAAGCATTTTTTTGTATTTTACAATGAACTTTACATCTACTGCATCATCCAATGTATAATGAAGGAAAAAATGGTTTATATTAATGACCTCAATCTATCACATAAACTCTATTGTTATGTATCTAGTTTTTATCTTTCTTTGTTTTAATCATTAATTTGCGTATTGAATCCTTAACAGTAATCAGTAAACAAATAGTGTTTTTTTAGAGTGAGAGCAGACACAGAGAGAGAGAGAGAGAGAGAGAGAGAGAGAGCAGACAGTTAGAGAGACGACAGAAGGCTACAGTGAGCTAATACATCTCAATACTATTAATACTTAATGATGCTCAATACTTTAGAATGTAAGTACTTTTGTACTTTTCCTCAGTAGAATTGTAAATAAGAACTTCTACTTTTATACTCAGGTACAGGATCTGTGTACTTTATCCCCCCCTGATTGTAATGATGCATTAACCTTATGTGATGATGTGATTATTACATCATTAGACAGGTTACACCTGGACACTCGAGGTTATTGGTAACAGACATTAATGTAATTAAATACAAGATAATCAAACTAGTTAGTTTATAAAACTTATTGTGTAACATCAAACATTTCAGTAAACAGTGTAGTTTATATTTTCATCAGTGTATCTGTTCATCAACATACTTTACATATAATTTCATGTCAACTATTCCACAACCCCACTTGGTGTAGATTGAGTGCAGGTCAGGGAGTTCGGTGCGGATGATGCGCTCAGCTGATCGCACCACCCTCTGCAGAGCTCGTCTGTCCTGCATGGTGCTGTTCCCAAACCAGGTCGTGATGTTTCCCGTCAGGATGCTCTCTATGGTGCAGGAGTAGAAATTCCTGAGCACCTTGGAGGGCAGTCTAAAGTCTCTCAAGCGTCTGAGGTGGTACAGACGCTGCCGGGCCTTTTTTACCAGGGTGACAGGACCATGACAGGTCCTGCGTGATGTGAACACCGAGGTATCTGAAGCTGTCCACTCTCTCCACTGGGCTCCTGTTGATGATGGGGGTCTGGTAGTTCCTCACCTGCTTTGTACTGAAGTCCACTATCAGCTCCTTTGTCTTGCTGACATTCAGGAGGAGATTGTTTCTCTGGCACCAGTTCTCCAGATTTCCAACCTCCTCCAGGTAGGCCGTCTCATCGTTGTTGGTGATCAGGCCCACCACGACAGTGTCGTCAGCAAACTTGATGACGGTGGTGGAGTTGGTAGTGGCCAGGCAGTCATAGGTGTACAGAGAGTACAGCAGGGGGCTCAGAACACAACCCTGGGGGGCTCCAGTACTGAGAGTGATGGAGGCTGAGACATGTCCACCCATCCTTACTGTTTGTGGTCTGCCAGTCAGAAAATTGGAGATCCACTGACACATGGATGAGCTGAGTCCCAGGTGCTCCAGCTTGGTGGTGAGTGTGGAGGGAATTATGGTATTGAATGCAGAGCTGTAGTCGATGAAGAGCATTTTCACATAATTCCCCCTCCGAGTGTCCAGGTGAGTGAGAGATGTATGGAGGAGATGTGAGATTGCATCGTCCGTGGAACGGTTTGGACGATAAGCGAACTGTAGTGGGTCCAGTGTGTCTGGTAGTGAAGAAATGATGAAGTCTCTAACCAGGCGTTCAAAGCACTTCATCACTACTGAGGTGAGGGCTACAGGGCGATAGTCATTGAGAGAAGCAGGATGTGGTTTCTTTGGGGCAGGAACAATGATGGACTCTTTGAAGCATGTGGGGATAACCGACTGAGATAAGGAGATGTTGAATATCTCAGTGAACACAGGTGCTAGCTGGTCTGTGCAGGCTCTGAGAATACGACCTGAGATGCCGTCTGGTCCTGCTGCTTTCCTGGTGTTCACTCTCTTGAAGGCTCTCCTCCCGTCACGCTCGGTGATGATGAACGCGCTTCCCAGGGCTGGCAGTGACTTCCTGTCTGCAGCCGTTAGCGCCGCTAGCATTAGCATCGCTAGCGTCTTTAGCTGCAGCCTCGAAGCGAGCATAGAAAGTGTTCAGCTCGTCTGCCAGAGTCACGTCTGTGTTCATCATACCGGATGGTGCTTTATAGTCCGTAATTGTCACTCTGTTGGAGTTGTGACTCTAGTTTCCTCCCGTAGCGCTGCTTCGCCTCTTTTACCGCCTTCCGGACGCTGTATGATGCAGCCTTGTATGGTTCCATGTCCCCCGAAGTGAGTCCTGTGTTGTGGGCAGCGGTGCGAGATCTCAGAGCGTCGCGGATGGTTTTATCCACCCATGGCTTCTGGTTGGGAAACGTTCTAATAGTCTTTTTTTCCACGGTATCATCCGCTAGTTTCCCGATAAATCCCACAACCGCTTCCGTAAACACGCTGACATCATCGGAGCTGTTTCTGAACATGTCCCAGTCTGCGTCATCAAATGCGTCCTGTAATGCGGCCACCGATTGGTCCGTCCAGCGCGCGACCTCCCTCTGAACCGGAACTTCCTGTTTCAGCCTTTGTTTGTATTTTGGCATGAGGAAGATGGCGGCGTGGTCGGATTTACCAAACAGTGGACGAGATTGTGCCTTGTAGCCGTCCTTGACCGTTGTGTAACAATGATCCAGTGTCCTTTTGCCCCTGGTGGGGCAGGTGATAAGCTGATAAAAGTTCGGCGCTGCGCGTTTGAGGTTGGCACTGTTAAAGTCCCCTGCCACAATAAGCGCAGCGTCCCGGTGTTGTGTTTGGTGCTGTGTGAGTGCCTCATGCAGCTCGCATAAGGCAGTGTCCGTGTCCGCTTGTGGTGGAATATAAACGGCGCTGATTATGACCGATGTAAACTCCCGAGGTAGATAAAAAGGACGACACATGATGGACAGTAGTTCCAGGTTTGGTCTGCAGGAGCGTGTGAGAGGAACAACGCTCGCGCTGTTGCACCAGCTGCTGTTCACCATTAAACACACGCCGCCTCCCCTTGACTTCCCCGAGTCCCGTGTCCTGTCCATGCGGTGAACCGAGAAGAACTCGGCCGGCTGGATGGCGTGGTCCGGCACCGCTGAGTTCAGCCATGTCTCGATGAAGCAGAGGAGATTGCAGTCCCGTATGTCTCTCTGGAACTTTACCCTGGCCCTGAGGTCATCGAGCTTGTTTTCCAGTGACTGGACGTTGGCGAGCAGGATGCTAGGCAGAGGTGTGTGGTGTGCACTGGCTCTCAGCCTGTTCCTGACGCTGGCTCGTTTCCCTCGAGGCCGCCGCTTCGCGTCGCGTCCCTTGTTGTCCCTCAGGATCTCACTCGGCCAGCTCGGATCCGGAGTTAAAAACGTCGAATTGTGAGTACGTTGTATACCAATAAAAACAAGAGTGTCTCTTTCATAACTAATGTACTCCATGGTGGTTATTTGACTGGTTTTAAAACGCTAAAAACTAACTTAAAGAACAAAAACTAAGAAAAGGTGGTCGGAGCAGTCGTGACGGCAGCCGACCTCACCGGCGCCATCTTGGAAGGACCTCAGCCACCCCAACAATGGACTGTTTACTCTGTTGCGGTCTGGGAAGCGATTTCGCTCCCTGAGGGCCAACACAGAGAGACTGAGGAGGAGCTTCTTCCCGCAGGCGATAAGGTCTCTCAACCACACCACTATGCAGAACTAACACAATATTTTCACAATTTTCACAATCAATCAATCAATCTTTATACATCCATGGACACTATGGACAACTCCACGCACATCACATCTACACTACATGTTTACGTTTACATTCTGGACCATTGCACAAAGACACTTTAATAACCTTTGCACAAAGTCACTTTTTCTATGCATATTTGCACACCATTATATTTCTATTTGTACAGTATATTTCTATTTTCAGTTTCTATTTTTAGTTCAATTTTTCCTAGTTAAATTTTATTTTATTTTTTTATTTACATTTTCTATCGTATTTCTTTTATTCATATTTATTACTTATTATAAGCTTAAATTCTCTTTTTAAGGTCACTGGAGGTCGTGTAAGCATTTCACTACATTTCGTACTGTGTATGACTGTATGTGACAAATAGAATTTGAATTTGAATTTATTTTGCTGTTATAAACGTTTAAACAAACTAAGACAATCTTTTATAGTTTTTCATGCTAGCATCAATCAAAAAGAAATTGTAGGTTTTTTGTTTGTTTGAACAAGACGACTTTATAAAGTATTAATATATATATATAGCAACTGGATACAAACCTTAGTATTAATTGGTATCTTAAAAAAATCATTTTAATTTGTACATTTTTGTGTATGTAAAATAAACATTCCAAATAATGTTTATGGTCATTTATTTCTGAATTATATAATTTATTTCTCAATTAGGTTGTTTTCAGTCACCTAATTCTTAAATGATTTCATTAAAATTTGTTTGTGCATAATTATTGGATGCAAAATAAACAATAATTTATAGTACCTGGCTCAAAAAGTCTCCAAGTTACAGACTAATAGTTTATTGGACGCCTTTAGCTTTAATTATAGTGTTTATTTTGTGCAGGATTGTTTCCTTATGGAACTGAGAGTCACACAAATACCTAAAGTCTTCTCCACACATAATGTAAAAACTATTACAATTTTAAAAATAAACAAAATAAAAATAATAAGAAGAAATACTAGAATAAATGATGCTGCATAAGATAAAACAGTCATCACAGAGTATCAGCAGTAACATGATGGAGAAGATGTGATTAGACTGCACGGTGATATGTAGGATAAGTGTTTCTAAATAGGTCTTAAGACATGATGTACCTGTGGCGTGTGTGTGTGTGTGTGTGTGTGCGTGTGTGTGTGTGTGTGTAATGGATATTTTCTCTAAGAGAATTCCAGAGACAGGGAGCGGTGCTGCTGAAGGTTCTAGAGCCCGCGGTGGTCAGGTGGGTGAAGAGGGGATAAAGAAATCTTCAGGTAAATGATTCAGTGTTTTAATGCTGCGTGTCCTTTACACTGCTTTAATCAGATCTGATCATGTACATGTTCATCATTTAATCAGATTCAGGTCCTGTACACACATCACACACTTGTACTTACACCCGAGTGTAATGGATATAAACATAAAAAATGCCAGTTTTATCTCTGACCTCACTCCCAGCATGCACTGCTTTACCTCCGGCACTAACACACTAAATTAATAACTTAGATATCGAGACTGAGTTAATCATCAAAAAGCAATTCAGTAAAAACATAAATGTTCTGAATCAAATTATGTGTAAATAACATTTCTGCACTCTTCTGGAGTTTAAATTAAAATAAAAAAAACATTGTACAACTTGTTAAAGAGTCCAAAATTCACTGTTACATTTTAAAAAAATCAATTACAATATTTCAGGTGGATAAAACTTAAATGTTTGAAAAAACACAGGCAGTTAAACATAAAAAACAATAAATAAAGACTTTTCCTTTACCTGAGAGCAGGAGGAGCAGGACTGAGACGGTTACCATGGTGATGACCTGTGTGTTAAAAATGCAAAGTCAGGTAAAAAAGAAAAAAAACTGCTATAACAACAACAACAAAAATAATAATGATGATGATGATGATAATTAAGCTGTGTGGTGTGAAGTGTAAATGATAAAAGCAGTGTGTGAATTTGCCAATAAATAATCAGTGCTATGAGAAAGTGATGAGGTGAACAGATCCAGGTAAAGTGCTGCAGTCTTACCTGATGAGGTGCTCGCTGCTGAATGGAGTCTTAATGTTCACATCAAACCCCTTTATTCACACACACATGATCACGTGACACTGACATGTAAATAGATTAATAAAATAATCCCTGTACATCTTCACTACAGCAGTGTTTAATCAAAATGTTTTTATAATCAAATACTGAAATCAAAACCTAAATTCAGAATGTATTATTACTTTATTCTTATTATTTAACATTAACATGTTTAACATTTGGGTGAAATAATATCAACGTTAATTGACAATGTGTGTGGCAGAAAGAGATCGTGTTCATTATATGTAAACATCGCTCCAGGGAAACACAGATACTGACTAAGCTTGCATAAGGGACGTCAGTGTGATACAGTAAGATATAAAACATGTTCTCTGTGTGTATCACGTAATTACATTAATAACAGAAAATGCATCTTTTAATGAGTTGTGTTCATGACAATTTTGTATATTTAATTTTCTGCAGTTTTAATATGTAGAAATGTAATACAAGCATTGTTTAAAAAGCAGACGTGGTGAAATAAGAGGGAAGTGTGTTACTGAGAAATTCGTACCCGGATGTTGCTGTGGACAAAAATTAAGCATGAAAGAAAGAAACGAACAACAAACACCTTCCACAGAAGCAGCATTATGCAAACGAGAGCAAAATCAGCACAAATGAAGCATTGTTTAATAAGGACAAGGACATTCCTCAAAACATCCAGAGCATAAATTTTAGAGGCACATTATAATAAAACTTCATGTAATAAAGTAATGACATGAATAATTTTGTTAATAATTTAATAAATATAAATAACCTTGTCAGGTCACTATAACAGACTTTGTGCTTCATGGTTTTCAGGATATAAAAATAAGTGCTTTAATTTGCAGAATAAATTCTGTTCTAAATTCTGACTAACCATATGGAGGGGGGGTGCTGTCAGTGTTATACGGTCAGTGATTATATTACACTGAGATAAGTGAGTTTATATTAAACAGAAGCAGTACAGCAGGGATGTGTTCTTACTGTAATAATGATTATTTAAAGAAAAAAGTTTTTTTTCTAGAAAAAAAAGTTTTTTTTCTAGAAAAATAAGTTTTTTATCTGTAAACTCCTTTGTAACAAAAAAAATATAAGTTTTGTAAACTCAAATTATTAAGGCAAAGTGATGTAAGAGATGTTGTAGCTTGTATGGTGCTGCTGATCGCTGTGACATCCAATTGTATACAAGAGTGAGTCAAAAATTATCCGCACTCAGGTTATATTAAAACTTCTGTTTCCATTTAAGGCTCCTGTCTCCCCAGTCACTGTTCATTAATAAAAGCAGTGCGAACAACAATGGATTTTTCACTAGACAGGAAGGAAGGTGCCGTGAGTTCAATTCCACACTCGCTTTCCTGACCTAAAAAGGGAGAACAGTCCATTGCTTGGGTGGCTGAGGTCCTTCACGAACTTCCTGGCGTTGGTCCAGCACCGCTTGTTCTAGATCGTGTGCAGGTCTGGAGAGCTTCTCTGTCCTGCATGGTGCTGTTTTTGAACCAGGGTGTGATGTTTCCGGTGAGGATGCTCTTCGTGGAGGAGTACAAGTTCCTAAGCACTTAGAGGGCAGGCTAAAGTCTCTCATGGATCTGAGGTGGTAGAGATGCTGTTGGGCCTTTTTCTTTATGGTGTTGATGTGGAAGGACATGACAGATCCTGCATAATGTGAACACTGAGGTATCTGAAGCTGTCTGCTCTTTCCACTGGGCTTTTGTTGATGATGGTGGTCTGCTGATTTCTTTATTGTTTGTACTAACGTCCACTATCAGCTCCTATGTCTTGCTGACGTTTAGGAGGAGGTTGTTCCTCTGGCACCAGTTATACAGACTCTAGTCTACTTCAGGTAGGCCATCGTTGTCAGAGATCCGGCCCACCACGACAGTGTCATCAGCAAACTTGATGATGGTGCTGGAGTTGGTAGTAGCCACGCATTCATAGGTGTACAATGAGTACAGAAGGGGGCTCAGAACACGACCCTGGGGGGCTCCAGTGCTGAAGGTGAGGGAGGCTGAGACATGTCTGCCCATTTTCACTGCCTGTGGTCTGCCAGTTAGGAAATTGGAAATCCACTGATAGTCCCAGGTGCTTAAGCTTGGAGGTGAGTATGAAGGAAATTATAGTGTTAAATGCTGAACTAGTCGACAATGAACATTTTAACATAATTCCTTTTCCTAGTGTCCAGGTGAGTGAGTGATGTATGAAGGAGGTGAGAAATGGCATCGTCTGTACAGTGGTTCGGCCGGTATACAAACTATAATGTAAATATAATAAAAAATCCAGTGTGTTGGGTAGTGATGAAATGCTGAAGTCCCTTTGTCTGGACAGGAAGAATAGTGGACTCTTTAAAGCATGTGGGGATTACTGACTGGGATGAGGAGAGGCTGAATACTACTGTGAACACAGGTGCCAACTGGTCTGCACAGGCTCTGAGGACTAGACCTGGAATGCCGTCTGGTCCTGCTGCTTTCCTGGTGTTCACTCACCTGGAGGCTCTCCTCACATCATGCTCGGAGATGATGAATGTGTTTCCGGTGTTGACACTGTTTTCCTCTCTGCAGCCATTAGCACCACTAGCATTGTTAGCATAGTTAGCTTTGCTAACGCTATTAGCATTGTCGGCCTTCCGAACATTGGATGATGCAGCCTTGTACAAGTCCGATGCAAGTTATAGGCATCAGAGCTAGATCTCAAGGCATCACTGATGGTCTTATCCACCCATGGCTTCTGATTGGGAAATGTTCTTATGGTCGTTTTTTTGCCTGGTATCATCTGCTAGTTTCCTTAAGTATACTATAACTGCTTCTGTAAACATGTTAATGTCTGCGCCGGGAAAATGTCTCAGTCTGCATCATCAAGGAAATCCTTTAGCGTGGCCACAGATTAGTCCATCCAGCGTGTGACCTCCCTCTGAGCTGGAACATTCTGCTTGAGCCTTTGTTTATATTTTAACATAACGTAGATGGCGGCGTCCTCGGATTTCTCAAACAGTGGACGAGATTGTGCCTTGTAGTCGTCTTTGGTTGTAGTGTAGTAGTGGTCCAGTGTCTTTTCTCCATTGGTGGGGCAGGTGATGTGCTAATAAAAGATCAGCACTGTGCATTTGACAGCACTGTTAAAATCCCCCACCACAATAAGCGCAGTGTCCTGGTGTTGTGTCTAGTGCTGTGTGAGTGCCTCATGCAGCACGCATAAGGTAGTGTCCATGTCCTCTTGTGGTGGAATATAAACAATGCTGATTATGACAAATGTAAACTCCAGAGGACGGTAAAAAGGGTGACATTTGATGGTCAGGAGTTCCAGGTTGGGTGTGCAGGAGCGCGTGAGAAGGAAAAACTCTCGTCCTGTTGCACCAGCCTACTGTTCACCATTAAACACATTCTGTCTCACCTTAACTTTACCAATTCCTTTGTTCTGTCCATGCGGTAAACCGAGAATAACTCTGCCAGCTGGATGGTGTGGTCTGACACCGCTGGGTTCAGCCATGTCTTGATGAAACAGAGGATATTGCGTGTCTTTCTGGAACTTTACCTTGGCCCTGAGGTCACCGAGCTTGTTTTCTAGTGACTGGACA
The DNA here is from genome assembly GCF_024256425.1 of Clarias gariepinus. Lineage (NCBI taxonomy): Eukaryota > Metazoa > Chordata > Actinopteri > Siluriformes > Clariidae > Clarias > Clarias gariepinus. Next base: position 1,615,826 of record NC_071124.1, read on the forward strand.
TTGGCGAGCAGGATGCTAGGCAGAGGAATGCGGTGTGCACAAGCTCTCAGCCTGTTTTTGAAGTCAGCTTGTTTCCCCATGGGCTGCCTCTTCGGTTCGCATCTTTTGTTCTTCCTCAGGATCTCACTTGGCCAACTTGGATTCAGGAGTAAAAATGTTGAACTCTAAGTACATTATAAACCAACTGAAATAAGAGTATCTCTGTCATACCTAATGTTCCTTGGTGGTGAATGGTTTAATGGTTTTAAGTTACTGAAAGTTAGTTTAAAAGACAAAAACTAAGAAAAAGAGGTCAGAGCCGTCGTGATGGTAGCCGACCTCTTTGCACTCTCACCTGTAATGAGCAATGGATAAATTTGTTACATGGACCCCAAAAATCAGATAATTCAGCGCAAGCAGCAGAAAAAATGACAGGCAGCATTTTACATCCAATAAGCCAGTCGAAATGAAAATATGATGAAGCCTATCTTGCGCTTGGATTCACAATGAGTATGGTGAGGGCAGAGGAGAGACACATGTGTGTTTTGTGTTTTAAACCGCTGGCAGCAGACATCATGAGACCCAACAAATTATGAAGACACAGCACACTCCAGTCACATTAGTAAGCCCCTCGACTTCTTTGAAAAAAAGCTGGCAGAATAGCGTCAGCAGGAAAATCGCATGGTAAAATCTGCATCAGTGAACAGCAAAGCACAAACGGCTTCATTCAAAGTTGCATACAGAATTGACCAGTGCAAAAAAACACACACGATTGCTGAGCAGCTAATTCTCTTTGCTGATGTAGACATAGTGTCAATTAATCTGGATGAGACCAGAGCCACAAAATTGAAAGCTATCCCTGTCAAACGTTACAGTTACTTGATGATATACACGACGTATATGGAACATTTCATGTGGCCTTGAAGATCAACTCATAGAAAAGCTCAAAGATGCACGTTTTGCATTATGAGGACGAGGCTACTGACAACAATAATAACTGTTTATTTATTTCATATGTACGCTTTGTAAATTTAGAGTCAGTGAGTGAAGATTTGCTCTTTTGTAAGAGTTTGTGTACATTTAAACTAGAGCCACAGCTGATGAACTCTTTAAGATTTCTGACACTTACCCTACAGAACACAAGCTAAAATGGGAGAACTGTGTGGGCTTTTGCTTGTGTGGTCAAGTACTGTAGGTAATTTCCCACCTAGGATTTACAACATTAGCTTGTCAGTAACAAAAATGCTGACTACACTTGTCTAAAAAGAATCCCCCTGTTACAAATGAGGTAAGGGAAATGCTGCCTGGGACTGAGGTCCCTGATGCTGTAAAGCAAGCACTGGGGGTTGATAAATTTGCACCGGTGCATTAAGCTGTGGTCTCAGCTTTGCCCAATTTGGCAGGTGATATGAGGGCTTTGTAGAGACGGATTCGGTGATTGGGCAGATCTGTGGTTTTTGGAAGCGGGGAGTGCGCCCTGCGCTTGAGGAGCACAGACGGTTGTCCAAGCCTGCTTTGGTCCTACTTCATCAGTGGGATCGGTTATTGGAAAGGGAAGGGATTTTGTACCGTTGAATTTCCAGTTTAGATGGGGATGAACAGATTTTGCAGTTGGTTCTTCCATCTGCCCTACGTGGACAGATTTTGACTCAATTGCATCGAGGACATGGGCACCAAGGTGTTGATTGTATCACAGAATTGGTGCAGCAACGTTGTTATCATCCGATGGGTAATGGGCAATGTAAGCGTTTCAACAGGACTCTGCATAATCTTTTGCATAATTTACCAAATTCCCAAAAGAGAGATTGCCCTGCTGCGCTCCCTCAACTGCTCTCTTTTTCCAACAATACCCCTTATCGAACCACTGGTGAGTCTTTTTATTTTTTAATGGTTGGCCAAGAGCCTCAGTTCCCTGTTGATTTTTTGTTAGGTAGGGGGCCGGAGAAGAGGTCCAGAAGTATAAATAAGTGGGTGTTGGAGCATCAAACAAGGTTGTGGATGGACTTTGAAGGGGCCCAAGACCATTTGAAAGAAGCTGCAAGTCGTCGCAAAGAAAAGCATGACTCGAATGTTCAGGATTCACCCATAGGAGAGGGTCAGCTAGTTTATCTCCGAAATTATGGTGTGAGAGGTCTGTGTAAGATTCAGGATATCTGGAGCCCAGTGGTGTACCAGGTGGTAAGGGCACCTAAACCGGGAGATTCTGTTTATACCATAGCACCGGTAGCTGATTTGAGTAGGGTGAAACATATCCATCGATCGCTGCTAAAAGTCAGAGTGCAAGTGGATTCCCCCATTTCCGGGCCCACAGGAGTTTCAGTGGCTGGTGAGGCACCACCCATGGAGGAGTCCTCATGATTGGATGAAGTGGATTTGTGGGTTTTAATTTCCCAATTGTGTAATAGGCCAGTAAGACAGGACCCGGTGTCTCTGGGGCCTGTGGTACCTCAGGTGGTGGTTGAGGCTATTAAATCAGTTACCTCAGGGGTTTCCGGACCATCTGGTGTGAAGCTGGCAATGTAATCAGTTTCCGCGCCCTTGCCAGTAGATTAGTCTAGTTTCTGTGAAATTTCTGTGCGACATATAGGGAAAGTTAATGCTGGGCAGCATTCCAATCGCTACCATCTTCCACAGGCAGTAGGTGAACATTAGCCTATTAGAGCTTAGTACAGGTATAAAGACTGCAACTAGGCCACCTGGGATGCGTCATTGCTAGCTCCACCCCCTTGGTGTATGTGGGTCTCTGGTCAGCAGATAGGTTTAGCCATTTGGCTAATGTTGCAGTGAATTTGTTCATTTTAGTAACTGGTTGGTTTGTTGTAGCTGGAATAGCGCTGCTTTTGTGTGGGTCTCTAATTCGCGGGTATGTATGTGTAGCTGTTTGTCAAATGTTGCAGTAAGCTTGTGCATTTTAGCACTAACTACATTGTTTATTGTAGCTGGAATAGTATCTTGTTTACAGCTTCAGGGTGGTGTGCAGGCAACCTGGGATGTGTTATTGCCAGCTCCACCATTGGGGTGTCTAGCAGGTATGTTCTAGCTGTTTGACTAATGCTGCAGTGAGCTTGTGCATTTTGGCTAACCAGAGCTGAGCTGCTTTATACTCACTAAAGATTAAACTGAAGGCAAAGTGTTTATTAGACACCAGTGCTGTTTAGTCAATACTATGACTTAAGAATATATTTAAATGTTTAAAAAATAAACATAAGTATGAGAAAAGAGACTTGAGTGACGGCTATATGCTGAGAGCAGTGATCTTCAGGATGTTATGAATGTTATTCCCTCTAATATCTACTCCACCTGATTTACACACCTGTACAGGACATGGTCTTAAGGTCATGTTTGAACGAGGGTGCCTAAACCCATGATACAAAACTAAGGGACGAATAAAGGATGTGGTGGTTGTGGGGTTTTGTTAATGGGCTTTTACTCCTTCATTTATGAGAATTTATTACAGATTTTCACCAGGTTTGACTCGAACACCGCTTGTATATTATGTTATCACATTCTATATTATATGTATATGAGCTGTTTGGGTTTGTATTTATTATTATAAATAAAATAGTAAAAATAAGTTTCTGCTCAGTCGGATTACCTGAAGTTTTGTAGTAAAAATAATCACAGTGTATCTATTAACAATTACAGAATGATTTGCCTGATTACACGCTCTAAATTCTGTTTCGATTTTTATTTCCCAGCAGGGTGTGTTTTGTTTCTGCTCCCCCTGCAGGTTACCTGAGGTAATGTCCACTCGCCCCCTCCCTTCCAAACGCGTACTCCTGAGTGAGAGAGCTTCAGTCAGTCCTCTGCCTCACTCACACACTAGTCAGGGCAATAATTAGGTTAATTACCCCACACGAGGACATAAAAACATGGGAAATACAAAACGGGTGACAGAAAACTGATCACATGACATTCTAAACTTTATTCACTCTGACTGTGTGTGTGTGTGTGTGTGTGAAAGAGAGAAATTATCAAATGACACGCACCCTTCTATTCAAATTTCTAATCATAACATAACATATATTATAATAAACCTTATTAATAAAAAAAATAATGTTTACCTGAGAGCTGGAGGAGCAGGACTGACAAGGTTACCATGGTGATGCTCTAAGAGTTCAACATTCAACATCAGCTTATAATAATAATAATAATAATAATGATGATGATGATGATGATGAGGATAATGATGAAGCTGCCTTTTGTCCAGAAGAAGATCTTTGTGTGTGAGAGCAGCTGGCTGTGTGGTGTGAAGTGTAAATGATAAAAGCAGTGTGTGAATTTGCCAATAACTAATCAGTGCTATGAGAAAGTGATCCAGGTAAAGTGCTGCAGTCTTACCTGATGAGGTGCTCGCTGCTGAATGGAGTCTTAATGTTCACATCAAACCCCTTTAACACACACATGATCACGTGTTCAGGGTGAAGAGGAGCTGAGGAGATAATATGTTCAAGTTCAAGTTCAAGTAGGCTTTATTGTCATTACAACCATATACAGTTAGTACACAGTGAAACGAAACAACGTTCCTCCAGGACCAAGGTGCTACATGCAACATAAATTTACAACATAAATTAACAGAGACACTAAACTAGCTAACCAAGAGGCCTAGTTAACTGGCTAGCAGAGACAGGACAGAGAGACCTAACATAAATTACAACATGAATTAACAAAAACTAACTAGCTAAGTATAACTATTTTAACAGACAACATAAAGTGCACGTGCAAATGTGCAAACAAGAGCAATAACAAAGTGACAGTGCGCAACCACGACATAACAGAACATAAAATATGGTGTTGAGGTAGTGGGTAAACGTAAACATTCTTTAAAAACAGCAGCAAGAATTGAGGAATTAGTGCAAAAATTAGTCCAGTAATGATCATTGTGCAAAAGATAAACAGTGAAGCATTTACAGGTTGGTGTGTACGATAATTTGGTGGTGTAGGTCAGTGTGTCTGCACTTGTGTTGATTAGTCAGTCCAGTCCCAATATTTTGAGGTAGTTGAGTTAAGCTGTGTGATAATGTTTGTGTGTGTGTGTGTGTGTGTGTGTGTGTGTGTGTGTGTGTGTGTTTATCAGTTCAGTCCCTTTTTGTTGAGGAGACGGATGGCTTGTGGAAAAAAGCTGTTGCACAGTCTGGATGTGTGTGCCCGAATGCTTCGGTACCTTTTTCCAGATGGCAGGAGCGTGAAGTGTGTGTGAGAGGGGTGTGTCCGATCAGCCACAATGCTGGTGGCTTTGCGGATGCAGCGTGTGGTGTAGATGTCTTCAATAGAGGGGAGAGAGACCCTGATGATCTTCTCCGCTGTCCTCACTATCCGCTGTAGGGTTTTGCGGTCCGATATGGCACAATTCCCAAACCAGACAGTGATGCAGCCGCTCAGAATGCTCTCGATAGTTCCTCTATAGAAGGTGGTCAGGATCGGTGGTGGAAGCTGGGCCTTTCTCAGTCTTCTCAGAAAGAAGAGATGCTGTTGGGCTTTCTTGTGTAGGGAGCTGGTGTTGAGGGACCAGCTGAGGTCCTTCTCTAGGTGGACACCCAGGAATTTGATGCTTTCGACGATTCCCACAGAGGAGCCGTTGATGCTCAGCGGAGAATGGTCGCATTGTGTCCTCCTAAGGTCAACAACCATCTCCTTTGTCTTGTCAACATTTAGAGACAGGTTGTTGTCTTTACACCAGTCCGTTAGCCTCTGCACCTTCTCTCTGTACGCTGACTCAATTCAATTCAATTCAATTTTATTTATATAGCGCTTTTAACAATGGTCATTGTCCCAAAGCAGCTTCACAAAAAAAAAAAAAAAATTTTTTTTTTTTTTTTTTAGAAAAGAAAAGAAAAGAAAAGAAAATATTTGGAAGTGTGTATGTGTGAGAAAAATGTGTCTAGATAAAAATGAAATGAATGAATGATAAATGAAATGTCTCTGATGAGCAAGCCAAGGGTGACGGCGACAGTGGCAAGGAAAAACTCCCTGAGATGGCAATAGGAAGAAACCTTGAGAGGAACCAGACTCAACAGGGAACCCATCTTCATCTGGGTGATAACAGATAGAAATAACATCAAGTGTGTTGTGCAGGTGAAAGTTCAATATATCAGAAGTTGTGTAGATTCAGTTTAGCAGTAGGTGCAGAGGGCAGATGGGGTCAGGATCACTGGAAGCACAGGAGCAGGATGTGTAGCTCCAGCCATCATAAAGCAGAATCTAGCTGGAGCAGGTCCTTCTCAAGATGCCTTAGAAACCTCGCAGGGTTGGCCTTTGTCTACTGAAGCTGGCACAATCTCCAGATGTCTCAGGATGGGTAGAAAAATACAGAAAAGATGGAGAGAATTAGCGTAGTTGCCATTCAGGATAGGTGTACTGGAGTATGAGGTTATGGGATGAGTTACGCGTATGCCAGATTAAAGAGATGCGTCTTGAGCCTACTTTTGAATTGGGAAACCGTGTCTGCTCCCCGAACAGTGTCTGGAAGGCTATTCCGTCGTTATACTCGTCGTTCTTGCTAATGAAAACCACCACGGTCGTGTCATCAGCGAACTTAATGATGTGGTTCGAACTGTGTGTTGCTACACAGTCGTGAGTCAGCAGTGTGAACAGCAGGGGACTGAGCACGCAGCCTTGTGGGGCCCCAGTGCTCAGTGTGGTGGTGCTGGAGGTGCAGTTTCCGATCCGTACTGACTGAGGCCTACCGGTCAGAAAGTCCAGGATCCATTTGCAGAGGGAGGTGTTCAGGCCCAACAGGTTCAGCTTCCCAATCAGTTGTTGGGGGATGATAGTGTTGAATGCTGAGCTGAAATCTATGTACAGCATTCGAACATATGTGTCCTTCTTGTCCAAGTGTGTGAGGGCAAGATGTAGTGTAGTGGAGATGGCGTCGTCCGTTGAGGGGTTAGGACAATACGCAAACTGCAGTGGGTCCAGTGAGGAGGGCAGCAGGGTCTTGATGTGTCTCATGACGAGCCGCTCAAAGCACTTCATGATGGTGGGTGTGAGTGCAACGGGACGGTAGTCATTGAGACAGGACACAGTAGACTTCTTGGGCACGGGGACGATGGTGGTGGCCTTGAAGCACGTGGGAACGACGGCGCTGCTCAGAGAGATGTTAAAGATGTCGGTGAGAACATTTGCCAGCTGTTCAGCACATTCTCTGAGCACTCTGCCTGGGATGTTGTCTGGTCCAGCAGCTTTACGTGGGTTGACTCTGCATAGAGTTTTCCTCACCTCAGCTGTAGTGAGACACAGCACCTGGTCGTTCGGAGAAGGGGTGGTCTTTCTCGCCGCCACGTCGTTCTGCCTGTCAAACCGAGCATAGAAGTTATTCAGCGCATCTGGAAGGGAGCCGTCACTGTCACAGGCAGTTGATGTCGTCCTGTAGTGAGTGATGGCTTGTAAACCCTGCCACATGCGCCGTGTGTCGCCGCTGTCCCTGAAGTGATTGTGGATTCTCTGGGCGTGTGCGCGCTTTGCCTCTCTGATGGCCCGAGAAAGTTTGGCCCTTGCTGTTCTGAGGGCCACCTTGTCTCCCGCTTTGAAGGCAGAGTCTCTGGTCTTCAGAAGTGCACGCACTTCCGCAGTAATCCACGATTTCTGGTTGGGTCGTGAGATATGTGATAATCATTTACAGAATAAAGGGGAAAAGTTGTAAGCTTGCTCAGGTAAATGAGCTGAGGTGCTCCTGCGTCAGGGTGAGAGGCGTTATGGCCGCTGCAGGATTAATGATTAAACTCACATCTCATCATACTGTAAACACCACCGGCCTGGTCCTGATGCAGCGCCACACACACTTTATACACACACGCACACACACACACACACACGCACACACACACACACAGTTCTGTAAACTATCCAGTATTTAGGTTTATTTATTATAAATACAGTCACTCGTATGATTTGCTGTTCTAATCCAACACAACTACAGATATGAACAAGACTTCACTGTTCACGTTATTTTAGTTTTAGCAGTTTTTGTAGAAATGTTGCCCTGGTTGAGGTTAGAGGTGTAAAAACTGTACGAGAGGAGCTTTTACTTTGATGTGAGACGACTGAGGAGGCAGATGAAGCCCGTGGGACAAATACAAAGACCAATAACTTTAACACAAGCAGTGTCAGGGCTCCTAAATCGGCGCGTGTGTCACATAATTGCTGGAGGCGAGCTGGCGGTTCAAATAAGGTTTTTATTAAATGTACACATAAAACACATAAATAAACACCGACATAAACCATACGATCTGAACCAAAGCTAGACGCCTGACTGAAGTTCAGTCAGGCTATTTATAATCCTTAATTTAATTACTTTTCCTCGGTTCAGGTGAATCCTTATGTCACCTGACCGAGGTGCAGTCTGGGACACAAAGTCCAACTAAAACAAAACCACAAACATAAAACACAACGAAAACCTAACTTTGGGCGCTTTGGCGCCCTCTAGGGGTTAACCCTTACAGTACCCCCCCCCTAAAAAACGCTCCTCCGGAGCGTTACCGGAGGACCGGGACTCTCTCCCCAGCGGTCCCAGTCTGGACCCCCAACATTGAGGCGGTCGATCCCCTCTTGCGAGAAGGGCCGGAAAGGCTGCGTAGTCCAAGCCCCCATGCGAGGCTGATGAGCTGGAGCGATGCTCGGCGGCGGCTGAGGAGCTGGAGCGACGCTGGGCGGCGGCGGCGGAGCTGGAGCGACGCTCGCTGAGCTGGGCGGCGGCGGTGGAGCTGGAGCGACGATCGCTGAGCTGGGCAGCGGCGGAGCTGGAGCGACGTGCGCTGAGCTGGGCGGCGGAGCTGGATCGACGTGCGCTGAGCTGGGCGGCGGCGGCGGAGCTGGAGCAACGTGCGCTGAGCTGGGCGGCCAGCGGAACTGGAGCGACGTGCGCTGAGCTGGGTGGCCGGCGGAGCTGGAGCGACGTGCGCTGAGCTGGGTGGCCGGCGGAGCTGGAGCGACGTGCGCTGAGCTGGGCGGCGGAGCTGGAGCGACGTGCGCTGAGCTGGGCGGCGGAGCTGGAGCGATGTCCTCAAAGCCGGGCAAGTTCAAGTTCAAGTCAAGTTCTAGCTGCTTTGGGACAAGAGAGACCTGAACTGAACTGGATTTAATGCAGTTGTGTTTTTAGCGCTCTCTTATCTCCATCTTCAGAACCATTCTGTTACTCTGTCCTTGAGCGATTGAGCCAACACTAACATCCTTGTAGACTTTTCCTAGAAAGCGTCACTATCTAATACAATGTCGTTTCCAAACTAATATCAGTTCACGTTCCTCTAGACTTCTGAGCCTGATCAGATATCAGAAATCCAGCTGAGGGTAGAAAATTATTTTAATCAGTGGTGAAGGAGGTACAGGTAGATAATAATCAGTTCCTGACATGAAAGTGGGAAGGACAGGATCTAATCATACCAGTTCACCATAATACTCTAAACACTATTCGGAAGACTATTTCATAATTTTGGGGCTTTGTAAGAAAAAGCTCTGCCCCCAGCTGTAGTTTTCATAATACGTGGTACTGATAAGCAGCCTGCATGCTTTGATCGAAGTAGGCGTGGCGGATCGTAAGACACTAGCAGTTCACTCAGATACTCAGGGTCAGTTTTAGGACCTCTGCTGTTCTTAATATACATGCTTCCCTTGGGTAACATCATTAGAAAACATGGGATTAGTTTCCATTGTTATGCTGATGATACCCAATTATATATCTCAACAAAACCAGACGAAATACCTAAGTTGTCTAGATTAACCGAGTGTGTCCAGGACATAAAAGATTCGATGACCAAAAACTTTCTTTTACTAAACTCTTTTACTAAGACAAGACAGAGATATTACTCATCGGCCCAAAAACCAGCACACAACAGCATTCACAATTCAGCCTGCATTTAGAAGGATGTACTGTTACTACCAGCTCGACAGTAAAAGACCTGGGCATAATATTAGACAGTAACTTGTCCTTTGAAAATCATATTTCCAATATCACAAAAACAGCCTTTTTCCATCTTAGAAATATCGCCAAACTTAGGAGCATTTTATCCGTATCTGATGCAGAAAAGCTAGTTCATGCATTCATGACCTCCAGACTGGACTATTGTAATGCATTACTAAGTGGTTGTCCTGCATCCTCAGCTTCAGTTAGTCCAAAATGCAGCCGCCAGGGTTCTCACTAGATCCAGAAAATATGATCATATAACCCCAATATTATCATCCCTGCACTGGCTACCTGTTTAGTTTACAATTAATTACAAAATAGTATTACTTACGTACAAGGCTTTAAATGATTTAGCTCCCACATACCTAACCAGTTTTCTAAAACGCTATAATCCACCACGTTCCTTAAGATCACAAAACTCTGGACTTCTTGTAATTCCCAGAATTTCAAAATCAACAAAAGGGGCTAGGGCTTTTTCATATTTAGCTCCAAAACTTTAGAATAGCCTTCCGGACAGTGTTCGGGGCTTAGACACAGTTTCCCAGTTTAAAAGTAAACTCAAGACGCATCTCTTTAATCTGGCATACACGTAACTCATCCCATAACTTCATACTTCAGTACATCTATCCTGAATGGCAACTACGCTAATTCTCTCCATCTGTTCTGTACTTTTCTACCCATCCCGAGGCATCTGGAGATTGTACCAGCTTTAGTAGATAAAGGCCAACCCTGCGAGGATCCTGAGGCATCCAGAGAAGGACCAGCTCCAGCTGGATTCTGCCTTATTATGGTTGGAGCTACACATCCTGCTCCTGTGCTTCCAGTGATCCAGATCCCATCTGCCCTCTGCACCTACTGACTCATCCCTATGTTGAACTGGACTTCATGTTAATTAAAAAAATTATTGTACTGTACTTTCAGTTGCATAACACACATGGTGTTATATCATATCTATCCGTTATCACCCAGATGAGGATGGGTTCCCTGTTGAGTCTGGTTCCTCTAAAGGTTTCTTCCTATTGCCATCTCAGGGAGTTTTTTCTTGCCACTGTCGCCATCACCCTTGGTTTGCTCATCAGAGAAATTTCATTCATTCATCTCATTATTATCTAGAAACATTTTTCTCACACATACACAATTTATTATTATTATTATTATTATTATTATTATTATTCTTTTATTATATATATATATATATATTTTTTTTTTTATCAATTATTATTTTTTTATGAATTTCTTTCATTTTTGTGAAGCTGCTTTGAGACAATGACCATTGTTAAAAGCGCCATATAATAAAATTGAATTGAATACTGCGGTGCGAGACCATTTAATGCTTTATATGTCAAAAGTAGTATTTTAAAATCAATGTGAAAATTTCACAGGGAGCCAATGAAGTGAGAATAATATAGGTGTGATGTGCTTGTATTTTCTGGTTCTAGTGAGGACTCTTGCTGCTGCATTCTGGACAAGCTGAAGCTTGTTTATGCACTGAGATGAACAACCAGACAGTAAGGCATTACAATAGTCCAACCTAGAGGTGATAAAAGCATAAACTAGTTTTTTTGCATCGTTTAGCGACAATATATTTCTTATCTTGGCAATATTTCTGAGGTGAAAGAATGCTATCCTGGTAATATTATCCACATGAGCTTCAAATGAAAGGCTGGAATCTATAATCACATCGAGGTCTTTTACTGTTGCACTTGATGGAACAGAAAGGCCATCTAAAGTTACAGAGTAATCTAGAATCTTACTTCTAGCTGTACGCGGTCCTATGACTAGAACTTCTGTCTTATCTGGATTAAGCAGAAGGAAGTTAATTAGCATCCAATTTCTTATGTCCTGCACACATTGCTCAACTTTAGTATGCTGGTTTATCTCATCAGGTTTTGCTGAGACATAACTGTGTCGTCAGCATAACAGTAAAAACTAATACCATGCTTACTGATTATGTTGCCCAGAGGAAGCATGTAAAGGGAAAAAAAAAAGTGGACCTAAAACTGAACCCTGTGGAACACCAAACTCCACTAGAGAAACGAGTGGCGTATTTTTGAGACTTTGTTGGCACGTTGGAGCACACAAAATACACACACACAAATCCAGCGATATTCACACACGTAAATAAATTTTCACATTCACAGTCCATGATGCACTCATAGATTTTAAACATGAAACATTTTTTAGACAGTTGTACATATGTGAATTGTATATTATAAATATGTATTTTTTTATGCATGTAAATGTGTTTTTTGTGTATATTTTTTGTGTATATTAATACATATATTTTTTTGTGCACGTGAATTGGGTTACGCACGTGAACATCATGTCTTTTGTATTATTTATGAGACCGATCTGCCTTCATAGAGTTGAGATGTTATCCTGAGATGGCGAGCCACCCAATTAGAGAATCTTGAAAAGGACAATTAGAAGATAATCCTGCGATTTATCAAGTGTTTGGAGATCATCCATTAGCACAAAAGGAATTTATCCACTTTTTCCCTGTAGTGTTTTTTCACGAAACTACCTCATGCTGATCATTGTCCTGTTTGACATTTTGCACTACTGAACATTTGACTACAAGAATTCACACTACACAAAGACTCTTGTGCTCATTGGATTCGTCATTTAGAGTAAGAAGACATTTTTCTTTTGTTTTATCCTTTCATGTTTACATTTATTTTATGGACCAAGATTTTTTTTCCATATTACAATTGTTATTGAGTGTTTGTATTATCATGGTTAGTTGATTATTTCTCAGTTCAGATTGACTTTACTGTAAAATTGTTGTAATTTGTGGGTCACGGATTTAATTCAAACGAGACCAGTAACCAAAAGAAAAGCTCCAAAAAGAGTTATTATAAGATTAAAATAGAAAAATAATGTAAATTAATAAGAAATAAACAGGCATTGAAGGGTAATAATTCTAAAATTAGAGCAAGTTAACTATTAAAGGAATAAAATAGTGCAGTAGAAATATCTAGATTAACTAGCTACAAAGGAGCTCAAACTTAGTCTTAAAGGAGAAGCATTATTTTATATTATCTGTGTTCTTTTGCTATTTAATTTCATGTTTTCATTTAATTTTCTAGTTTTCCACTTTAAAGTAAACAAACAATTTCAAGTCATTCTCTTGGTCTGACCGACCTCGGGCAGAGCTAAACAACACAATAACAACACAGTAACACAACACCACAACAATACAACAACACAACAGAGCAGGTTTACTGGAAGTACACAGTTTAATCAAGGTGCAGGAGCAGGTGGGGACAACAATGAAAGGAAATGGACAAAAGCACAGGTGACGTTAGAGCATTAGACATGGACATTGAAACTCAGGAAACAGCTACTGCAGTACAGAAGCTATCTACTGGACGAGCACCGGGATTGATGGACTCCCAGCTGAATTTTACAAACGGTTTTGGGAAATATTGGGAGCAGACTTGCATAAGGGTTTTTAACTGGTCTATAAACAGAAATTACCCACAAGTTACACCCAGAAGTTGGAAGTTTTATCACTGCTTCCAAAAAACCTTTCGTCTTCAGACAGCACAAAAACTCTACTCCTGCAAAGTATAGAAGTACTTTGCAGGAGTAATTGAAATATGACAAACACTTATTCATAATGAACTTAAATGAGATTAACATATCGAGGATGACAATGTTTTATCAGTCAGTTTTAAAAGTCTGTTTTTTCCTTTAAGAATAAACAGAACAGAAAAGCAACCATGCTACTTTGTAAACCACTAACCATTATTCAGAAACCCACTGATTCCAGCTAAAAATCGTGATGTCAAGAAATTCACCTTCAAAGAGCTGGACAGGCCAAAAATGAAAATCTTTCTCTTCACTTTGGAAAAAGACAAAAATCCAGCCCAATCAACTGCTGCAGGGAATGTTGAGAGAGGTGATTCTAGTGCTGCCTCCAGAGTTTAAGTATTAGAACGGGGTTCTGGAAGTGACTGGCAACCTTTCCCTCCTCTCTCCATCCTTGCAGCCGCAGAACAACCAGAAGTGAACGAAAGAATACTACCTTTCAAGGTCTTGTACACAGTCAGCATGAAGGTCACCCATCAGAACTCTCTGGCTGGGGTGAAGGAATTAAGGTGGTCGGATCTGCTGGCACTGGGCTCTTCCCCACGAGGCAGCTGGGGGTCCCTGTACAAACCCCCTGTGGAGGAGCGTACAGCCCATCTGCAGTGGAAGATCACGCGAGGAGCCGTGACCACAAACAGACATATAGCACACATCAACTCCACCATAGCTACAACAGCCCCGCCTGTGGGAGGGAGGAAACTTTAGATCATCTCTTTTTAAGATGTAAGAGGTTAGGGCTAATGTTTAACACTTTAAGAGAATGGACAGCAAGGTTTCATCAAATCTTAACAGAGAGCTTACAGTTCATTCTTGTACCAAAATACTCAGATGCAAAAAAACAATTTTTTTTTCTAATAGTCTGGGCAAAACTGGCTCCATGGTTTACACAAAATACTCAGTGGCGCCCTGAACCCAGAGCTCATGTTTAATACTCTTTCATACTGTAAGTCTGACTTAAAATCTAATTTCTCAAAGCAAAAATGACAAACAAACTGCAGGATTTTAATAGGGTTTGGGGACACGGAGACATTTTATGCTGTGTGGAAAACGATCTGTTAATTTTAATGTTATACCAGAGGACTTATAAACTTAAGGTTTTATAGGTGTATGTACAGTATGTAAAGTGTTCGAGACCTCTATTCGCCCTCTTTAATTATATTTGATTTGAAGTTATTTTATTCTACTCTCTGGTCTTATATACTATCAGTTATTGGAGCTCTTTTCTGACTTATTACAGTAAAATTAAATCAGCCTATCCAGTCTAGAGAGGATTATTAAGATTTGTTTGTCTGTGTACACACACTCATTTTACATTGAGGAATTAAATATCACATTAGACATCATTAGATATCAGAACACATCACATTTTAAACATGTATATATAAATATGTGTAGTTTTGAATTAGTAAGAAACGGATTAAACATAACACTTGAGATTTAAATTGTTGTCATGGAGGAGAAAGTTGTTTATTAAGCTGTATTATTTTCATAAAGTAATCGAAAAGTTCAACTGTTTCTAAATGCACTTTTTGCGTTTTTTTTTTCTACTTACACAATTATCTTAGGTATACAGTACATACATATATTTTTCACAATAGAGAGTGCAATTTTTTTTGGGGGGGTGGGTACAACCCTCAGATTGGGGGGGGACATGTCCCCTCCGTCCCCCCCGGGATTTACGCCCATGGTCTAGAGGAAGACCAAGATGTTGGTTCCTCTGGTCTTCAGTTCCAAGATGGCGCCGGTGAGGTCAGCTGCCGTCACGACTGCTCCAACCACCTTTTCTTTGTTTTTGTTCTTTAAGTTAGTTTTTAGCGTTTTAAAACCAGTCAAATTACCACCATGGAGTACATTAGTTATGATAGAGACACTCTTGTTTCTATTGGTAAACAATGTACTCACAATTCGACGTTTCTAACTCCGGATCCGAGCTGGCCGAGTGAGATCCTGAGGGAGAACAAAGGACGCGACGCGAAGCGGCGGCCCCGAGGGAAACGAGTCGGCGTCAGGAACAGGCTGAGAGCCCGTGCACACCGCACACCTCTAGCATCCTGCTCGCCAACGTCCAGTCACTGGAGAACAAGCTCGATGACCTCAGGGCCAGGGTAAAGTTCCAGAGAGACATACGGGACTGCAATCTCCTCTGCTTCACCGAGACATGGCTAAACCCAGCGGTGCCGGACCACGCCATCCAGCCGGCCGAGTTCTTCTCGGTTCACCGCATGGACAGGACACGGGACTCGGGGAAGTCAAGGAGAGGCGGCGTGTGTTTAATGGTGAACAGTAGCTGGTGCAACAGCGCGAACTTTTATCAGCATATCACCTGCCCCACCAGGGGCGAAAGGACACTGGATCATTGTTATACAACGGTCAAGGATGGCTACAAGGCACAATCTTGCCCACCGTTTGGTAAATCCGACCACGGCGCCATCTTCCTCATGCCAAAATACAAACAAAGGCTGAAACAGGAAGTTCTGGTTCAGAGGGAGGTCGCGCGCTGGACGGACCAATCGGTGGCCGCGTTACAGGACGCACTCGATGACGCAGACTGGGACATGTTCAGGAACAGCTCCGATGACGTCAGCGTGTTTACGGAAGCGGTTGTGGGATTTATCGGGAAACTAGCGGATGATACCGTGGAAAAAAAGAGATCTCGCACCGCTGCCTACAACACGGGACTCGCGTCGGGGGACATGGAACCAGACAAGGCTGCGTCATACAGCGTCCAGAAGGCGGTAAAAGAGGCGAAGCAGCGCTACGGGAGAAAACTAGAGTCACAACTCCAACAGAGTGACTCTAGGAGCCTGTGGCAGGGATTAAGGACAATTACGGATTATAAAGCAACCAAGGCGAGCTGAACACTTTCTATGTTCGCTTAGAGGCTGCAGCTAAAGACACTAGCGATGCTAATGCTAGCGGCGCTAACGGTTGCAGACAGGAAGACACTGCCAGCACCGAAAACGCGTTCATCATCACCAAGCATGACGTGAGGAGAGCCTTCAAGAGAGTGAACACCAGGAAAGCAGCAGGACCAGACAGCATCTCAGGTCGTATCCTCAGAGCCTGCGCAGACCAGCTAGTACCTGTGTTCACTGAGATATTCAACATCTCTTTATCTCAGTCGGTAATCCCCACATGCTTCAAAGAGTCCATCATTGTTCCTGTCCCAAAGAAACCTCATCCTGCTTCCCTCAATGATTATCGCCCTGTAGCCCTCACCTCAGTAGTGATGAAGTGCTTTGAACGCCTGGTCAGAGACTTCATCATTTCTTCACTACCAGACACACTCGACCCACTACAGTTTGCATACCGTCCAAACCGTTCCACGGACGATGCAATCTTACATCTCCTCCACACATCTCTCACTCACCTGAACACTCGGAGGGGGAATTATGTGAAAATGCTCTTCATCGACTACAGCTCTGCATTTAATACCATAATTTCCTCCACACTTACCACCAAGCTGGAGCACCTGGGACTTAGCTCATCCATGTGTCAGTGGATCTCCAATTTTCTGACTGGCAGACCACAGGCAGTAAGGATGGGCGGACATGTCTCAGCCTCCATCACTCTCAGTACTGGAGCCCCCCAGGGTTGTGTTCTAAGCCCCCTGCTGTACTCTCTGTACACCTATGACTGCGTGGCCACTACCGACTCCGCCACCGTCATCAAGTTTGCTGACGACAAACTCGTGGTGGGCCTGATCACCAACAACGATGGGACGGCCTACCTGGAGGAGGTTGGAATTCTGGAGAACTGGTGCCAGAGAAACAATCTCCTCCTGAACGTCAGCAAGACAAAGGAGCTGATAGTGGACTTCAGTACAAAGCAGGTTAGGAACTACCAGACCCCCATCATCAACAGGAGCCCAGTGGAGAGAGTGGACAGCTTCAGATACCTCGGTGTTCACATCACGCAGGACCTGGCATGGTCCTGTCACATCAACACCGTGGTAAAAAAGGCCCGGCAGCGTCTCTACCACCTCAGACGCTTAAGAGACTTTAGACTGCCCTCCAAGGTGCTCAGGAATTTCTACTCCTGCTCCATAGAGAGCATCCTGACGGGAAACATCACGACCTGGTTCGGGAACAGCACCATGCAGGACAGACGAGCTCTACAGAGGGTGGTGCGATCATCCGCATCGAGCTCCCTGACCTGCACTTAATCTACACCAAGCGGTGCTGGACCAAGGCCAGAAAGGTCGTGAAGGACCTCAGCCACCCCAACAATGGACTGTTCACTCTGTTGCAGTCTGGGAAGCGATTCCACTCCCTGAGGGCCAACACAGAGAGACTGAGGAGGAGCTTCTTCACGCAGGCGATAGGGTCTTTCAACCACACCACTATGCAGAAATAACACAATCTTTTCACAATCTATCAATCAATCTTTTTACATCCATGGACACTGGACAATTCAACACACATCTACCTTCACATCTACACTACATGTTTACGTTTACATTCTGGACCATTGCACAAAGACACTTTAATAACCATTGCACAAAGACACTTTTTCTATGCATATTTGCACACTATTATATTTTCTATTTGTACAGTATATTTCTATTTTCGTACAGCATATTTCTATTTTCAGTTTCTATTTTTAGTTCTATTTTTCCTAGTTAATTTTTTATTTTATTTTATTTTTATTTAATTTTCTATCGTATTTCTTTTATTCATATTTATTACTTATATAAGCTTTAATTCTCTTTTCAAGGTCACTGGCAGTCGTGTAAGTATTTCACTACATTTCGTACTGTGTATGACTGTGTATGTGACAAATAAAATTTGAATTTGATTTGAATTTGACCAAAGAGGAGATTTATGAATGCAGTGAGAGAGGACATGAAGTTAGTTGGTGTGAGAGAAGAGGATGCAGAGGATAGGGTTAGATGGAGGCAGATGATTCGCTGTGGCGACCCCTGAGAGGGGACAGCCGAAAGACAAAAAAGATTTTCATAAAGTAACCGAGGAGCTGGGCAATTGCATCTGGTGAAATCTGTGTAAAACGGCCTTTCTGTGGTGCATGAGGATTTATTCTAACTGATATCTACAACGTTGGTAGGAACTGGTAGTGCATGAAAAGAGGTGTATCTGTACTAGGAAACTCCTGAATACACCACTGATTTTTGGAAGTATCTACTAGTACCACTGAGCGTATACATCAAATTCCACCAACCTAGGATACTTATGGATTGAATTCAGATGCATCTTGCTGAGGAATCCTTCCATGGTACATCCATTTGTTGCCATGGCAAATAATCCACTCAAGAATTTTGTCAGGAGACATTCACACCTCAAGCTCCATTTGCATTTTACACCTTTGCCCAACTCTGCCATTACCTATTACAGTAGTTTCTTACCTCAACATTGATTGGTTGTTTAAAAAAAAAAAAAAAAAAAAAAACACTCAAAACCCTGACATCTGTTGGTAAATTACACAGTAACTACTTTTTATTTAGTCCGACCCAAGCCCTTATAACTAAGTGACTTGATTGGTTATTGGGCAGGTATGTAGATAGTAATTCTAATTCTGTAATTCTGGAGGCACCTTACAGCTTCCTGTAATGTTGAATTAAAACCGCTTTAATACATACATTTATAAGCAACATTGTATAATTTAAATATGCTGGACAATGCAAGTAACAAAAAGTAAATGTGTAGCTAAATGCTTAAGCCAACTTGGCAAGGTATAATTTACTATTGTATTGTCAGGTAACATAAAGGTCAACTTACCGCAATGCCCACGTTATGCGCCCTCTTAACTCTTTTATGCACATGGCTTGACTCTTCCTGCGGTCTTCTCTCATCAAACTTGTGCTCAAATGCATCAAAACACTGGATAACCTCTTTGAGGAGAGCAGTGTGTGTGCAGCTTACGTTCTCCTTTAAACCCTCAAACTGAAGAGACAAAGGCACACCATGGCTAATCCCCCCCACCCGGCTATGATAAGAAGGACAGCACCTCTTCCTGCTAGTCATTAACATAGAAAAGGCCTTTACACCTCTCAGCCATCACCTCTAACTGCTAGCTGTGGGGATTTCTGGAACGTTTCACAGATTCCCGTATATATCCACATACATGAGGTATCTGGTCATTTCACAAAATTTCCTTTGCATTCTACCTTTCCAAGCACTCTGCCTCATACATCTGGCAAACTTAAAGTTTTGCGGGGATTTCCCATACCATATTTGTCCGTATACAGCTCTCTTCATGCAGTAAGGCGAGCCAGACCATTTCTGAACTGGGAAAATTGTTGTAAATCATCAACATTCTCTTATATTTATTTATATACCATCAGAGTGGTAGGACCGTTTTGTGTGGACATTGTTGCTAAAGACAGGACACATTTTCTAAAGAAAAATAATTTAAGAGTCAATTGAATTAGAGGTAATTTTATTTCAACATTTCCCAAATCAAAACAAAAAATTGTATTTTGTGAATCATTTATATTGAAACTTTTATTTGTTGGAGTATTTGGTCAAATACAAATAAGAAAATCCCTTTATTTTTGCTAACTATGACTTGGTGTTGGTGATTATTTCCCTTGTCTCGTTGCAACACTGGCTCATGAGTGATTAGATTTTTGATCATTAGATTTTTAACTTAACTATATCTACTCATGTGAAAAGTAATTTCATTTATTTATTTAATTATTTGTGCATTAATAAGGTAGACATGCCATAAATGTTCAAAATAAAAGGCACTTAAAATTCAAGTCTTAATCTCACTCACTGTCACTCTCTCTCTCTCTCTCTCTCTGTGGCAATTATTGGAGTAAAATTTAAAAGTCACATTTTTACTACTTTTGAGATGAAAATTCAACCTTCTCTTATATTTATTTATATACCATAACCTTTTCCACAAAATGTAACAATTATTGTTTCCATTAAATGTCACCACACACACACACACACTGTTTTTTTATTTTTTCACCACTAGGAGGAACTACAAGACTTCTGGTCCACTTTATTCTCTGATCACATCACAGAGGTGTTTAAAGTTTAGGACCGAAGGACAGAGAGGAGAGGAAGAAAGAGCGAGAGAGGTGATGGGTGAGTCGAGGCAGGTGCTTTTTCCTCCTCTCATCCTTATTCACACTTTTTAAAATCAGTACAGAACAGGGAAGCAAAATAATGAAACATGCAAATTTAAAAATAACAATTTAGAGAAAAAGCACATAAAAAAGGTGTGTCTCTAAGGTTTTCGAGCTGCAGGTGGCGCTGTTCGCTCTGAGCTGTCTGTCAGGTGACATGACCTCCAGAGCAGCGTGACTGAGGACGTGATGGTGTGGAGGATCGACAGGAGACCTGAGCGCACTACACCTTGTCTCGGCCCTCGTTACTGATGACGACATCACAGATGCTGGATGAGAGAGAGAGAGAGAGAGAGAGAGAGAGATATCACTAATTATTGTTAAAAATGAAACCATTGCACTGGAAAGAACACACACACACACACACACACACACACACACAAACAAATATCTCTAAACTCTGGTGTAACCTCCTGGCAGAGCGCTCTACCCTGGACAGATTCTAAATCTTAATCCACAACAATGAATCATTTCAGGACACCTGGTCATGTTTCTTACAGAACATCGAGAAATATCTCTTCTCTCCACAACTGTGTTCAGATTAAATGTGTTTATTTTATTAATAAATTATTGTTGTGGAAGCAGGGGGCGTGAACAATCATGGTGGACAATGAGGGGGGAAAAAAAACAACCTCAAAATCAAATATTTGATAAGATCAATCAAAAATTGTGTACAGTGCAGAAAGCATAGAGTGAATAAATGAACAGACTTCAATGTTTCTGTAACAATGTTTTGTACTGTAAATACTTTTTGCTATTCATTTTTAAGGAATATTTTGAGATACTGTATGTATTTTTATTTTCATGCAATATAAGCTCTTTTTGTTGGTCTTTCGGCTGCTACTGACAAGGGGTCGCCACAGCGGAATACCCAGTCCGCACTACAACTTGGCACAGGTTTTACGCCGGAAACCCTCCCATTTTATCCGGGCTTGGGACCGGCACTGCATCCAGTGGCTGTGGTTTGGGCACTGTCTGGGAATCGAACCCGGGCCTTCCGCATAGGCTTGAGATATTTCACTTTGTGTGTAACCAATCTAGAAAATATTAGTTAAAATTATTTAATTAAATTATGGGGAAAAATAACCTTCCACAGTATTCTGATGTTTTGAGCACGTCTGAAATCTTCACATTTGGTGAGATCTGCCTGCAGACTTTTAAGCTTTTGCTCATGTAAGCTTTTCTTCACCGCGCTTCCACTTAGGTCTGTCCATTATAACATGAGAGATGGAGAAGGAGGTAAAGGGGTGTCGCAAAAAAGATTTTCTAAAGGGCGAAGCAAGACATTATGGTGCCATGTGATTTCACTGTCAATTGGCTTAAAAACCAAACAATCAAACAATAAAAAAAACAGTGTATCAGCAACAAGGGACGTCAGCCCACCAGTAAATCAGGCGGTATGAAAGATTCCCAATCAACCCTGGTGTCACCTGATTTTCATAATAAAAGCCATTAGACTGCAGTGAACGAGGCAGCAATGACATGCAGAGACAGAAATGAAATAATAAACATGCTGAGATTATACAGTCAATTTTTATTATTTTATTATTTTAAAATGACTGTTTTACAATTTCATGTCATTTAAAAATAAAAAAGATCAGGCTAAAGTTAAAACAAATGAATAAATTAATAATTAATGGAAAACACTAAACTGTGCAGTGCTCTGTTCTTCCACATGGAGAGAAGCGCCTTTTATTTCAGTTTACACACGACTCGAAGTTTATCAGAGTCCATCACATAATCAGGTGCTGCTTCTGCAGTGTGTGTGTCAGCAGGGCAGTGAGACGGCCCAGGTCCTGTCTGTCTCTCGGAGAGACGGTTCGGTCCGAGCCCCACCCACAGAGACCCCGGGGGGACACGCCTTCTCCTGAGCTCAGACTCCACCTCTTCCTGTTCAGCTGCAGAATCGATGTTGAGAATTCCAGCCCTGTTCCCTTTATTACAGTAACCCAGCGCTTCCTGCCAGCTCAGAGCCTCAGCACTCACATGGATGGAGCCTGAGAGAGACAGAAAAACCCAAAAGGAGGAGGATGGTTTAGAGTGAGATCAGAGACAGAAACTTACACCAGCTGTGTTCTAGTCATCATACAGAAGAGCGATGAGACAGATTTACTGTTTATAGAGACGTCACTTACTGTTGGTGTAACACAGAGGGTATTGTTCATTACTGCATGGCGCTGAGTACCATGTCCCTCCCATCAGCTGTACACAGTCATAGGGTGATGGCTGAGGTTGACCACTCCCCCAGTTCCTGTAAGCAGAGTTTCCTCCATCAGTCCACTGCCAGTCATCACGCAGCAGGCCGATCCAGAAGGACGTGCTGCTGTTTAATGCTTTAATCTTCACCTCTTCATTTTGCTGCTGATCTCTGATGCTGACCAGGTCAGTGTAGCGCCCCCTGCAGTAACGCTGAGCACCAAACCAGGTCTTATTCTCAAGGATTAGATGATAATTAGGTTCAGCTTTAATGTCACCTGTAGGTGTGAAACAGTTCTAATTTATTAAAACAACTCTTAGTGGTAAAAATGCATTTTGTAGAATTTAAACAAGTTACTTTGCTCATAGCACATGAAGTATCTTGTCCCTGTGCAGTGAAGACTTTCCCATGAACCATCAGGCTTCATAGCAGCACAGCAGCTCCATGTCCCACAATCCCCTGTCAGATTACTGAATGTTACAGGATCACCATTAGACCATTTCTCACTGAACTGACCGCGATAGAGACCGATCCATCCCCCATCCCATCTCCCTGCTCCACCACCAGCCTTCATCATCAGGTTATACAGTTCAGTGTTGTCTTCATCAGAGTACACAGTGACGAGGTCGGTGTAATTTCCTCTGCAAGCTGCTCGAGCATCAGTCTGATTCATCTTATCAGGAATCACATGGAAGGTAGTGAGGTTGTTGTGGACTGGAGGAGAAAAGACTGTGGAAGAGATTTCAGAGAATAAGATGTCTTGTACCCAACATCAGAGTACATAACACATGACAGCTGCAACAATGTGCACACACACAGACACACACGCACACACACACACACACACACACACACACACACACACACACGCACATATATTTAGGGATTAAAGAAATACTCAAATATGGGATATTTAATGTGCATTAATCAGAAATAAACACACTCTACTGTTTTTTTTAAATAAAGACTTAAATAAAAATAAACACAAATAAGGAGAAACTATACATTTTTGAACACTTTTCTTTCTCACACACACACACACACACACACACACACACACACACACACACACACACACACACACTCCCTCTCTAATTGGACATTATACTGGTTTTCAATACTTTCCCAATAACCTGAAGTGTTTAAATCATTATAAAAACTTATAAAAAATATTTTGATGACATCATCATGCCACTGACTGTTTCTGTGAGTTTCATTGATGAACACAACAACAATAACTTCTGATCTCTAACAGGGAATAACATCATTAATGCATGTCAGGATCTTCACACCATGAACACCTCCCGCTCTCTAACTCAAACACACACACACACACACACACACACACACACTGTTTAAAGCTTTTAATATTTCGTCAATTATTATAAACGAAACATTTTAGGCTTATTAATTAGAAGTAAATTTTAAGAAGGTTTACCTGAGAGCAGGAGGAGCAGGACTGAGACGGTTACCATGGTGATGACCTGTGTTTAAAATCTGCTAAAAATTAAAACAAAAAAAATCAGCTATAAAACAACAACAACAACAACAATAATAATAATAATAACGACGATGATGATGATGATGATGAAGCCGCCTTTTGTCCAGAAGAAGATCTTTGTGTGTGAGAGCAGCTGGCTGTGTGGTGTGAAGTGTAAATGATAAAAGCAGTGTGTGAATTTGCCAATAACTAATCAGTGCTATGAGAAAGTGATGAGGTGAACAGATCCAGGTAAAGTGCTGCAGTCTTACCTGATGAGGTGCTCGCTGCTGAATGGAGTCTTAATGTTCACATCAAACCCCTTTAACACACACATGATCACGTGTTCAGGGTGAAGAGGAGCTGAGGAGATAATATGTGATAATCATTTACAGAATAAAGGGGAAAAGTTGTAAGCTTGCTCAGGTAAATGAGCTGAGGTGCTCCTGCGTCAGGGTGAGAGGCGTTATGGCCGCTGCAGGATTAATGATTAAACTCACATCTCATCATAAACACCAGCGGCCTGGTCCTGATGCAGCGCCACACACACACCTATATACACACACACACCTATACACACACACACACTCTACACACACTCCACACACACACTCCACACACGCACACACACACTCTACACACACTCCACACACACACTCCACACACGCACGCACACACACACACACCACACACACACACTCCACACACAGCACACACACACACACACACACACACACACACACACACACACTACACACACACACTCCACACACACACACACACACACACACACACACACACACACTTCCTGTTTAGGTTTATTTATTATAAATACAGTCACTCGTATGATTTGCTGTTCTAATCCAACACAACTACAGATATGAACAAGACGTCACTGTTCACGTTATTTTAGTTTTAACAGTTTTTGTAGAAATGTTGCCCTGGTTGATTACAAACACTGAACACACGATTTATTTACGACTGGAAATGGGCCAGAATTGGACCTTTACTGGATCTGTGAGTTTGAATAATGAAATGTAATGAATGTGTGTGTTGTTGTTGTTGCTCCTTATCTGATGTCCATGATGTAAATGTCTCTGTGTTTATGATCCACACGGCGTCTCTCTCCAGCAGCTCTTCTGCTTTCATACAGAAACATTTGCATGCGGTTTGTGCTGCAGCTTCTGTTCTCTCCATCACTTCATGGAGGAAAATTGAATCATTAAAGAAGAAAATTATCATTTTAAATTCTTTCCCCAGAGCCAGCTGTGTAATATGTCTCCCACTTAACAGACCAAAAGATGAGTTTTCTGAGCCAGATTAAAGTCAAGTTCCAGCTGCTTTGGGCCAAGAGAGACCTGAACTGAACTGGATTTAATGCAGTTGTGTTTTAGCGCTCTCTTATCTCCATCTTCAGAACCATTCTGTTACTCTGTCCTTGAGCGATTGAGCCAACACTAACATCCTTGTAGACTTTTCCTAGAAAGCTACACTACAGTATCTAATACAATGTCATTTTCAAAATAACACCAGTTCACGTTCCTCTAGACTTCTGAGGCTGATCAGATAGCAGGGATCCAGTTGAGGGTAGAAAGTAATTTTATTCAGTGGTGAAGGAGGTACAGGTAGATAATAATCAGGTAGATAATAACCTGTCCTGAGAAGGACAGGATCTAATCATACCAGTTCCCTTTCAAAGGCTACACTCGATGCTGCGTGAAAACGCTATGGGAATATATTTTCATGTTGCCGGTTGTGAAGCATGTGTGTATCAAACACGCCAAATTTTGGCTTATATAACCTCGGTCAGGTGACGTCGTCTGATGAGACGCACCTGCAGGTTATAAATAGGACTAAACCGGAAACATTCCTCAGATCTTTTGTCTTCATGACCGCATTGTGAGCGTGTGTCACAAACAAATCAAATGAAAATTAAAAAGCAAAGAAAAAAGTGTTAACTCACCGATATAATGGCGCAGTTTAAAACTAGATGTGTCCCTTCGTGTAAGAATTATCTTGCGGAGGGCGATCTCCACACTTTTTGCTTTGAGTGTTTGGGGAAAAGTCACGCTCTCCAAGGGCTGTGAACACTGTGATCTTCTTCCCATGAAGGTGCTTCGCACGCGCCTCGCGTTCTTTAGAGAGCCACGAGCCGCGCTGCATTCCTGGGGATCACAAGCCGATCTGGCCGAGGCGCGAGAGACGGAGTCACCTCTCCTTTCTCTCGCCCTCTCTTTCGATCGCGAAGTCTCTCCTTCCACTTCACAAGCGCACTCCTGTGCTTCTCGTGAGTGTGTAGAAGAGACTTGCTCTCTTGCTTCTGTGGAAATGGAGGTATCTATCTCAGAACGCTCCTCTTAGGAAGATAGAGAGTATGAGGAGCTGCTTGAAGTCATAACGCGTGCAGTCGAATGGCTGCACATTGATTGGCCACAGGAGCAAGCCTTCCCCAAACGCTCAAAATTAGATGACAGATTTCTGTCGGGTGGCCAGGAGATGGAGCCACAACGTCGCTCTCTCCCCTTTTTTGACGACCTCCAAAACGAATTAACTTGTTCATGGAGCAAGCCTTATTCATCCCGTATTTTTGTACCATGAACTTCGTTTTACGCGAATATCGTTGATGCACAAGCACGTGGTTACATGGTGATGCCTCAGATAGAAAAGACGCTCGCGGGCTATCTCTCTCCTGGGACATTATCCTCATTAAAGAAACCAACACTTTCCTCCAAGCCGTGTAGAACTTTTTCTACCCTGGTAGGAAAGGCATTTCAAGCAGCAGGTCAAGCCGGCGCTTCTTTGCACACCATGGCGGTCTTGCAGGCGTATCAGGCCGACCTGCTAAAGGATTTGAGCACGAGCAGCACTGTGAATGAGTTATGCCCCCGTCTCACCTTCCGGCCTGTTCGGCGAAGCTGTAAATTGCGTCGCCACCAGGTTTCGGTAAGCTAGGCTTTATGAACAGGCTTTTGGGAAATTTCTCCCACGCCGTGCTCAAGAGTCGAGACTGTCGGCCACCCAGTCTCGATCAGATCTGATTCTCGCCACGCGGGAGGCGCAGAAAGAAAGGAATTCTGGCCCAGTCTCAGGAGCTAGCGCTTCGACATCAGGATGTCGTCCTAGCTCATCTTTATTGATTAGGATTGAGACTCAATGCTGGGAAAAGCATTCTCTTTCCAGCTCAGAGGACAACATACTTGGGTGTTATTTGGGATTCGATCGTTATGCGGGCACAGATGTCTTCTGCGCGTATCAAATCCATCCTCAACGCCCTGAAGGAAATCAGGCTAGACCGGAGAGTGACTGTACATCACTTTCAAAAATGTTTAGGCCTCATGGCAGCTGTATCCACGGTGATACCTTTGAGCCTTCTGCATATGAGAGCTTTTCAGTTGTGGCTAAGAGCCAGGGGACTTCATGCAAGGGCCAATCCCCGAAGGCAAATAAGGGTTAAGCGCAGAGGACTTCGTACCCTTTCTACGTGGTTCAGACCCCGGTTCCTGACTTTGGGTCCCACTCTAGGCCCGTCTTGTCATCACAAGATGCTAACGATAGACGCTTCCCTCACCGGCTAGCGTGCGGTCTTGGATGGCCGTCCAGCCCAAGGGAGCTGAAGAGGCCATCTTCTCGCATGGCACATCAATTGCCTCAAAATGATGGCTCTATATTTTGCCCTACAGCATTTCCCCCAGCAGTTGAGAGGCTACCATGTTCTAGTGCGGGTGGACAACACATCGTTAGTCTCCTACATAAATCGCCAGGGCGAACTGCGCTCACGCCGCTTGAACAAGCTAGCGCACCAGGTTCTGCTTTGGGCACAGGACAAGTTCCTGTCCCTCAGGGCGATTTACATTCCAGGGCACATGAATGTGGGAGCAGACTTATTGTCCAGACAAGCTGTGACACACGGGAAATGGAAGCTCCATCCCGAAGTAGTCAGTCAGATCTGGGGAAAAATTCTTTACAGCAGAGGTGGACCTCTTTGCCTCCCAAGAGAGCGCACAATGTCCCCTCTACTACTCTCTGACTCGTCCAGCTCCCCTGGGTCTGGATGCCATGGCCCATACGTGGCCCAAATTACGCCTTTATGCGTTTCCTCCTAGTCTTTCAGCCAGCGTTATTGACACTATTTTAAATGCTAGGGCTCCCTTCACTAGGAAAGCCTACGCCCTCAAATGGAATGTATTTGAAAGTTGGTGCATGACGAAGCAGGTAGACCCAGTTCACTGCCGAATTGCTTCAGTACTGGAGTTCCTGCAGGAAAAGTTGTCATCGGGCTTGTGCCCTAGTACTCTCAGGTCGTACGTAGCCGCTATTTCAGCATGCCACATTTCGACTGATGGGGTAACGGTGGGAAAGCACCCTTTAGTTGCCTGTTTCATTTTTGGAGCTAAACGGTTGAGGCCACCCACTAGAGCCACTGTCCCGTCATGGGATTTATCTGTCGTGCTCGAAGGTCTAATTGACACCCCTTTCGAACCTCTAGAGTCACCGCCTGGCAGGTTTCTGACCCTTAAGATGTTTTTTCTGATGGCCATTACCTCTCTGAAGAGAGTTGGAGATCTGCACGCCTTGTCAGTCTGCCCATCCTGCCTAGACTTCGCCCCTGGGCTAGTCAGGACTGTTCTGCATCCTCACCAGTCTTTCGATAGTTCCATTCTCAACCATGCACCCTGTTGTTCTTGAGGCCTTCTGTCCTCCCCCTTTTACAGCTCCGGAGCAGAAGAGACTTCACTTACTGTGTCCAGTACATGCTCTTCAGATTTACATCCACCGCTCCGGCCAGTGGCGTAAGTCAGAGCAGCTCTTTATATGCGATGGGGGCCGCAACCGGGGGTGGCCGCCACTACA
The DNA here is from genome assembly GCF_024256425.1 of Clarias gariepinus. Taxonomy (NCBI): domain Eukaryota; kingdom Metazoa; phylum Chordata; class Actinopteri; order Siluriformes; family Clariidae; genus Clarias; species Clarias gariepinus. The sequence goes on from NC_071124.1 coordinate 1,644,921, forward strand.
CAGACTCTGTCACACTGGGTGAGGGATGCTATTGCCCTCTCCTATGAGGCGCGTGGGCTCACTTCGCTTTTAGGAATTAGGGCTCATTCAACCAGGGGGATCGCCTCATCTATTGCTCTGGCGAGAGGTGTTCCCCTGCAGCAAGTGTGCGATGCGGCAGGTTTGTCCTCTCCGCACACATTTGTTAGATTTTATAGCCTGGATGTGCCTGCTACTCCGGGTTCACGGGTCCTCGAGTCAGTTTCCCAGAGATAGTTCTAAGACCTCCTCGGTTTTTGTACGCACACGCTACACAACCCGGGGGTCCAGACACTTGCAGTGCGGTGGCGTTGCTATTCTCGTTCCCATAGCGTTTTCACGCAGCATCGAGTGTAGCCTTTGAAAGGGAACGTCTCGGGTTACTTTGCTGTAACCCTGTTCCCTGAAAAGGCGGGAACGAGATGCTGCGCTCCAATGCCGCACTGCCCACGTGACTGGACGTCCCTTCAGACAAAATCAATAAGAGGAATGTTTCCAGTTTACTCCTATTTATAACCTGCAGGTGCGTCTCATCAGACAACGTCACCTGACCGAGGTTATATAAGCCAAAATTTGGCGCGTTTGATACACACATGCTTCACAACCGGCAACACGGAAAGATGTTCCCATAGCGTTTTCACGCAGCATCTCGTTCCCGCCTTTTCAGGGAACAGGGTTACAGCAAAGTAACCTGAGATGTTCACCATAATACTCTACGTCCATGAGTCCCTCAGATCTGCTCCTTTACCTAAGGCTAATCGATTTACAAAAATCCTTGATTACAGTTTTTTTTTATTGCTTAGACACTAAAATTAAAGCTTTCTTACAATTAACAAATCCTTATACTCAAGGAGCAAAACACCGGCCTAGATTTGCACAACTGTAAGCACATTTTAAGCTTCACACTTTTTGCAAAACATAACACACAGTGATTTGCAAAACACTAAACACACTTAACATATTACATACAAAAATCTATCATGAAGTCACTTCCTTGCAATACCAAAGCACTGACTGTCAAATTACCGCACCGTCCAACCAATTGGTTCAACACAGTCATCAGGTGTGCAAACACTTGTGTGCTTAATTGTAGACACACCAATCAGGTGTTTAAGCACCATAAAAAGGCAACAGGCAAGTTCACCTGTCTTCAACAAAAATGGACAGTGTCGGAAGAAGAGGAAGAGTACAGATGAGAGGGGGAATCCGGAGAGAACAAGGTGGAAGAAGAGGCCAAGGTAGGGGAAGAGGAAGAGGGAGAGGAAGACCTAGAGGAGGGGTAAATCTGTGTAACGAAATTCGTGCTACAATTGTGGACCATGTAATAAACCACAGACCAACACTGAGGTAGGCTATACTGAGAGTACAGCCTAAACTAAGCAGGAACACAGTGGCATCAATAGTTCGGACATTTCGTCAAGAGCACAGGTGAAAAACTTATCTTCTGTCAACAGAAAATCCATAGCTTACTGCATGTACTATATAAACCGTTTTGGTATGTATTCATGTTTCATTTTACAGTAAGCTACATGTATTTTGTTTGCCCAACATAGGATTGAATGTCGAGAACACCAAGGAGGGAGGTGCCCTATATTCACACAGGAGCAAGAAAGAGTGATCATAAACCTCGTTTTGGCCAATAATGCAATCAGGCTTCGAGAAATTCAAGCCCATATTGTCAATGATCACCAAATTTTCAATATTGTCCTACAGGTCTCTCTGTCAACAATAGGCCGTATCCTTTAAAAACATCAAGTTGTGATAAAACAATTGTATAAAGTGCCATTTGAAAGAAGTGAAAGTCCTGCGGCATGAATATGTGGCGGTATGTTTTGTTCACTGACTGTAGTATTGTGTACTGCACACACAACCTTTTAACAGTACATGTAATTTTACTGTATAGCATACCTACAGTATATTGATAACGCAATGTGATATTTTGCTGTATTTCAGAGAGTTTTGCGAATGGATGCGGAAGAAGTCCCGCATGAGTTTATATACATTGATGAAGCTAAATTTAACCTGACAATAGTGAGAAGAAGGGGAAGAAACATCCTTGGCCACAGGGCTATTGTCAATGTACCAGGGCAACGTGGAAGTAACATTACCCTTTGTGCTGCCATTACACAGAATGGGGTCCTCCAGCGCCATGCCAACTTGGGTCCTTACAACACTGACCTCATTCTTACATTTTTAGACCGATTACACAATATTATCACAGCAGCAAACCAAAGGGACCAGATATAATACATTGTCATCTGGGACAATGTGGCTTTCCATCGTTCTGCCCAGGTCCAAAACTGGTTTCATCAACACCCACAATTTACAGTTCACTACCTTCCACCATACGCCCCCTTCCCAAACCCCATCGAAGAGTTCTTTTCAGCATGGCGGTGGAAGGTTTATGATCTCCGGCTCTATGTTCAGATGGCCATCATTTAAGCTATGGAGGAAGCATGTGATCAAATTGAAGCAGCATCCATACAAGGGTGAATTCGTCACTCCAAAAGATTCATTCCACGTTGCCTTGCGAATGAAAATATAGCCTGTGATGTTGACGAGGCCCTGTGGCCAGGTCAAGCTAGGCGGAGAGATGTTTAGGTTTTTATTTTTATTCTCTACTGAACTGGATATGTAATTTGTTACAGTATTATTGTAAGCTTTCAGTACAATGGTATGTTTAGTCATACCATATGGAAACTGGAAAAATGTTGTGTTACGTAGGAATGTTTCGTTCAAATGTTCAGTATTGACTGACTTGAGTACATGAAAAGAAATAAATATGTTCATCAAGGTGCAGTACTTGTCTTGTGTGTTGTGTTTGGTCAATATATTGATATTCTTTATCAATATCTCAAGAAAAAGAAAAAAAATCAAACCAAGACTGTATCGGTAGAAAGGTTACAAGTGTTTAAGATTGAGCAAAGCAGTGTGTAATTGGTTCAAACAGAATCCGACTGTATGAACCATTTGTGTGCCATAGGGTACCAAAATGGGCTTTTGGTAAATTATTGTACAGTTTTGAATTAAGTGTTTCATTTTGCAAAAGATCTGAGATGTTCTGCTACTTGTGTGTGTAGATGTGTGAATTGTGTGTAGGGTTTTGACAAACTGAGCCTTGTTTTTAAAATCGTGCCTAAGCAATCGTAAAAAACTATAAATAAATTTTTTTTTTAGCCAAGACTTTAACACTGAGACTGTGTCCAAGTCCCGAACATGGAAGACTATTCCATAATTTTGGGGCTTTGTAAGAAAAAGCTCTGCCCCCAGCTGCAGTTTTCATAATACGCGGTACTGACAAGCAGCCTGCATCCTTTGATCGAAGTAGGCGTGGCGGATCGTAAAACACTAGCATATACTAGATACTGCGGCGCGAGACCATTTAATGCTTTATACGTCAATAGTAGTATTTTAAAAATTTATACTAAATTTCACAGGAAGCCAATGAAGTGAAGATAAGATAGGGGTGATGTGCTCATATCTTCTGGTTCTAGTGAGGACTCTCGCTAGAGAGGACTAACTGGACTAACTGAAGCTTGTTTATGTGCCTAGTTGAACAACCAGACAGTAAGGCATTACAATAGTCCAACCTAGAGGAAATAAAAGCATGAACTAGTTTTTCTGCATCGTTTAGTGACAATATATTTCTTATCTTGGTATTACTTTTAAGATTCAATTCAATTTTATTTACATTTAGATTTTACAATGGTCATTGTTGCAAAGCAGGAAACAGATAAAAGAATATCGTATAATAATTTGTAATGAGAAGATGTAAAATTAGGATGAAATAAAAGTCTTAAATTAAATCCACTGAGAAGCAGCAAAAAAAAAATTCTTAAAGTAATCCACCACAAAAAAACTAAATCCTTTCCCAAATTAATCCCCCAGGAAATAACGATTTATATCAGTAAAACGGGGTATGGAATGGGGTTCTGGAAGTGACTGGCAACCCTTCCCTCCTCTCTCCATCCATGCAGGCACAAAGCAACCACAAGTGAATTAAAGAATACTACCCTTTCAAAGTCTTGTACACAGTCAGCATGAAGGTCACCCATCAGAACTCTCTGGCTGGGGTGAAGGAATCGAGGTGGTCAGATCTGCTGGCACTGGGCTCTTCCCCACGAGGCAGCTGAAGGTCCCTGTACAAACCCCTCCAGAGGAGTGTACAGCCCATCTGCAGTGGAGGAGCCGCGACCACAAACAGACATGTAGCACACATCAACTCCACCATATCTACAACAGCCCCGTCTGTGGGAGTGAGGAAACTTTAGACCACCTCTTTTTACCATCGAGAGGTTAGGGCTAATGTTTAACACTTTAAGAGAATGGACAGCAAGGTTTGATCAAATCTTAACAGAGAGCTTACAGTGCATTCTTGGCCTGAAATACTCAGATGCGAAAAAAGAAAAATTTTGGAATTTATAGTTTTTCTCAAATGCTAAAACACAAAAGCCAATCCTCTTAACCAAATGACCAGTTGTCTAAACTCATTTACTAAATCTAGACATCATTTTTCAATATCATAAACACATTTCACATTAAGACACAATTCACAAAACACAATCCTCCGTTCTCATAAATCTAAACCCATTTTTCCTTGCTAAAACACAAGTTGCAAAATAACTCTGCTCATATTCTCAAATGAAAGCTCATGTGATGCAAAATGCTTGTCACAGTCAGAAATATTTGAACACAATCAAACCTGGGTGCAATGAATGACCTGGCGTCATTCATTGCACACAACGACTCAAAATTGAAGACACTTGTTGCTAATGCTGTGACCACATGTATAAAAGCAAGTTCAGAGTGCACAATTTGCTGAAGATTTCAAACAAACACAATGGATGAAGGCAGAGTCAGGGGAGGAGGAATTCGAGTCAGAGGAGGGAGAGGAGCTGGCCATGGAAGAAGAGGAGCAGGCCAACGAGGAAGAGGAGATCAAATCAGAGGAGGAAGAAGAGCACCCCAACGTGGAAGAGGAGATCAAATCAGAGGAGGAAGAGGAGCAGGCCAACGTGGAAGAGGAGTTCAAATCAGAGGAGGAAGAGGAGCAGGCCAACGAGGAAGAGGAGGAGGCCAACAAGGGAAAGGAGAAGGTCCAGGAGGGAGAGCAAGACAACCTTGCACCATCATTACGAACAAGGTGCGAGCAACAGTCATTGACCATGTCATTGTCCATGGCATGACAATGGCTGAAGCAGGACTAAGAGTCCGTCCAAACCTGAGTAGGTTCACCGTGGCCACCATTATCAGGGCATTCAGACAACACAACAGATATTGTACTCTGTTGCTTTCTTTGTCACAATACAGTTTTACAAGCCTGTGAAAGTAGTCTATTGGTTTCAAATCAGTTGTTATTGTAAAACATGTCAATTGACAACACGTTTCTTTTTTTAGAGTTGAAAGAATGCCACAGAGGTGGGAGGGTTGCCATATTTACAGCGGTACAAGAAACCCTCATTGTGGATATTGTTCGTGAGAACAACCTCATCAGACTCCGGGAGATCAGAGACAAAGTCATCATGTCAACTTTGAGAGCATTGATGATGTCAGCTTGGCCACAATAGACCGAGTTCTCCAGCGCCAAAAGATGTGGATGAAACAGGTCTATAGGGTTCCCTTTGAGCGCAACTCTGCGCGACACAAAGACCTACTTTACAAGTATGTGCAAGTAAGTATACATCCATGTTCACAGTACAGTTAGTGGACATACTGTGTTGCTCAGTGGCCTACATTACTTCTGGACAATACTGTGCTACCTGATTGACTTTTGTTCTGAACACATTTTCACAGAGGATATTACAGTTGGACGTGATGGCCAGACCTCACAAGTACCTCTTCCTGAACGAGGCTGGCTTCAACCTGCAGAAACAAAGGCAAAGAGGCCGTAACATCATTGGCCAAAGAGCCATCACTGAGGTTCCTGGCCAACAGGGGGGTAATATTACACTTTGTGCGGCTATGGGTTCGGAGGGGCTTGTCCACCGGCATGCTGTCCTTGGGTCTTACAACACCCAACGTCTCCTCACCTTCCTAGAGGAACTAAAAGACATCCTCCTGGACCGCCAACAACACCATCCTGGGCCCGCACATCACCATTTATGTGATCATTTGGGACAATGTCCGCTTTCAGAGAACAACCAAATCAGAGAGTGGTTCACCACCAACAGTAACCACTTTTTAAACGTCTGTCTGCCACCTTACTCCCCTTTCCTGAACTTTATAGAGGAGTTCTTCTCATCGTGGAAATGGAAGGTTTATGACAGACAACCATACAGTAGAGAGAACCTCCTAAGGGCAATGGAGCTGGCCTGTGTTGACATCCCAGTGGAGGCCTTCCAAGGATGGATTCGCCATTCCAAGCGAAATGATGCCGCACAGTGATTGTGGTGTGTGTGTGGTGTGAATAAAGTAAATAAAAAAACTTCACACCCTGATCATGTTTTCAAGAGTACTGTTGTGTGAAATAGATTCTGTTTTTGCATTGAGTTGTGTTACAGTAGTGTACATGCAGACTTTTCTATAGATTTATACTCTTCATATGAAACTCACAAATGCCTAATCCTCTGCAGAGGTCTAAGAAGATCTGTTACTGTAGAGTTTCTAAAAATATCCATTGGCAGTTATGAAACAAAGAACCTTTTCACAAATTGAGCATTGTGTTTTCGATTGTTTTGCTGTAGTGTGTAATCATGTGTATAGTGTTTAAATTTTTGTAAACAGTATGTAAAGTGTTCGAGACGTCTATTCGCCCTTTTTTATTATATATGATTTGATGTTATTTTATTCGACTCTCTGGTCCTATATACTATCAGTTATTGGAGCTCTTTTCTGACTTATTACAGTAAAATCAAATCACTTTAGGATTATAAATATTATGTAATTGTACATGTACAGTATCTACCTTTTCTCTAACATGTTTAGGTTTTTAACATTTTATATATTTTTTTACTTAACTATATCAACTCACGTGAAAAGTAATGTCCTTTATTCATTTATTTATTTATTTATTTATTTATTTATTTGTGTGTTAATAAGGTAGACATAAATGTTTAAAATAAAAGGCACTTAAAATTTAAATCTCTCTCTCTCTCTGACTCTCTCTCTCTCTGTGGCAATTATTGAAGTAAAATCTGAGAGTCACATCTTCACTGATTTTGAGACAATTCAACCTTCTCTTATATTTATTTATATGCTACAACCGTTTCCACAAAATGTAACCATTAAATTCAATTTCTCTGTTACAGTTTTTTACAATCGCTATGACAGTTTTTTCAAAACATTTAACAAGTTTCCTAAACTCTTAACGCACCATCACACCTAAAACACACAATTGGCAAAACGGTTAATTTCGTGCTCAAAATCACACATTGTAAACGAAACCCCAAAACTAATATTCAAAATACAATAATAAACTACCACAATACACTATGTCTAGCAAAACACTGCAAACATGTTTTTAACAAATAATTATTTAAAACAGTAACACATGTTTTCTTCCTGCAGGAACATTTAGTCAATCATAACACATTGACAAAAAAACACAATCATCAGCTAAAATTACAGAAACTGCATTATTTCATGTGTCAGGTCTGCCCTTATATTTGAAGCCTTTTTACGGTTTTGTTTTGTTGGGTTTAGTAAATGGATGTATTTTGTTTCTTTTGCTGTAGGAAATTTAATACAAAAAAGTGAATGACCATCTCACAGTAGCTTTATAAAATGTACAGTACAGTTTATGTAAAAAAAAAAAAAAAACAGACACAGAACTGCTGCAGTACAGACTTTATTTGCCTTCACGTCACACCTGATATCTTCTCTGGCAAGGCATCGTGTGAAGAATCTTTTCAGCAGTGTTCAGCTGTGATGTCTTACAGTAGCATGCAGCATCCATTGCATCCAGGAGGGACATGTGGTCATGTGGACGATGGTCAAAAACCTTCCATCTCCAGGCTGAGAAAAACTCCTCACTGGGGTTGAGAAGAGGGGAGTAAGGGGCAAGGACATGGGACATCATCCTTGGATGGGCGTCAAATTAGGCTGTGACTGCACGGGAATGGTGCAATGCCACATTGTCCCATGTGATAACATACAGTGGTGTGAAAAACTATTTGCCTGATTTCTTATTCTTTTGCATGTTTGTCACACAAAATGTTTCTGATCATCAAACACAATTAACTATTATTTAAAGATAACACAAGTAAACACAAAATGCAGTTTTTAAATGATGGTTTTTATTATTTAGGGAGAAAAAAAATCCAAACCTACATGGCCCTGTGTGAAAAAGTAATTGCCCCCTGAACCTAATAACTGGTTGGGCCACCCTTAGCAGCAATAACTGCAATCAAGCATTTGCGATAACTTGCAACGAGTCTTTTACAGCGCTCTGGAGGAATTTTGGCCCACTCATCTTTGCAGAATTGTTGTAATTCAGCTTTATTTGAGGGTTTTCTAGCATGAACCGCCTTTTTAAGGTCATGCCACAACATCTCAATAGGATTCAGGTCAGGACTTTGACTAGGCCACTCCAAAGTCTTCATTTTGTTTTTCTTCAGCCATTCAGAGGTGGATTTGCTGGTGTGTTTTTGGTCATTGTCCTGCTGCAGCACCCAAGATCGCTTTAGCTTGAGTTGACGAACAGTTGACATCACCATGTGTGAGATTGCGGTGCACATGGTGATGTCGGCTCCTTTCTGGCCCGGCACGGTAACTGCCAGACATTCTCCTTCAGGATTTTTTGGTAGACAGTAGAATTCATGGTTCCATCTATCACAGCAAGCCTTCCAGGGGTCCGTTCTTCGTACGTCGCTAACTTAGTTAGCTGGATTTGATTGTTGTGGATTTGTCCTGATCTTGGATTGTTTCGTTCTTCGATGCGCTTCTAGCATTTGTTGTCATAGCAACATATCCGTAAGCTTGAACCTGCTCGGGAGCAGGTTTATTTCATGTAAACAGGATTTAGCCTGCGCTCCTGCCGGGTTATGATTGGTTGAAATGGCGAGGTCACATCTGATTGGTTAAAGAGCACGACTGACTCACGTGGAAAAAGAAAAGTATATGCCCCCTGCCATGGACTCCCCTCCACCCACACACACACACATAATCGCTATCAAATATTATATATGAACATAAATTCATAGGTTTATTATTATCAAATATAATATTACTATTATAATAAACTCTAGGCACGAGACAGCCGTCGAGACCATTAATACAAATTCTTGTATAATGTTTATTTTGTAACATTTATTTTTCAGGGGTTTGTCATAAAAATATGCTAATAAGTATTTATATATATAAAAAATTAATATTTAATAATGATAAATTGGACGAAACTAATTTTATTATAAAATAAACAATATAAAAGTATACATAATATTTCTATTTTTTCATATACGACATATTTATTTTCATATTTCTTATTTTATTTTATTGTCTCATGTAATTTGTAAACCATTAACCTATGAATTTATGTTCTAATATAATATTTGATAGCGATTATGTAGAAGGGGGGGCAATCCATGGCAGGGGGGCATTTCAGCACATAACACGTGTTACAAAAAAAATTGAGCCGCTCTTTTTCCATTTCGTCAACCAATCGGAGAGCTTGTGATCAGTGTTTCTACTGTCGATGCATATCGCCTTTTAAACCAACGCACAAGCGCGCAATAATCCTAGACAACTCAATCCAGCTATACTTATCATCAACCACAGGTGTGCTCAAAGAACCAACTTAGCCGGATCGTAATGAGCACGATGATCTCATCTTAGATGTGTCAGTTTATCTCGGATGTGTCAAGCGACGTACGAAGAACAGACCTCAGGTCCTGAAGCAGCAAAACAACCCCAGACCATCACACTACCACCACCATATTTTACTGTTGGTATGATGTTCTTTTTCTGAAATGCTGTGTTACTTTTACGCCAGATGTAACGGGACACACACCTTCCAAAAAATTAAACTTTTGTCTCGTCGGTCCACAAGGTACTTTCCCAAAAGTCTTGGCAATCATTGAGATGTTTTTTAGCTAAATTAAGACGAGCCTTCATGTTCTTTTTGCTTAAAAGTGGTTTGCGCCTTGGAAATCTGCCATGCAGGACGTTTTTGCCCAGTCTCTTTCTTATGGTGGAGTCGTGAACACTGACCTTAATTGAGGCAAGTGAGGCCTGCAGTTCTTTAGATGTTGTCCTGGGGTCTTTTGTGGCCTCTCGGATGAGTTGTCTCTGCGCTCTTGGGGTAATTTTGGTCGGCCGGCCACTCCTGGGAAGGTTCACCACTGTTCCATGTTTTTGCCATTTGTGGATAATGGCTCTCACTGTGGTTCGCTGGAGTCCCAAAGCTTTAGAAATGACTTTATAACCTTTACCAGACTGATAGATCTCAATTACTTTTGTTCTCATTTGTTCCTGAATTTCTTTGGATCTTGGCATGATGTCTAGCTTTTGGGGTGCTTTTGGTCTACTTCTCTGTGTCAGGTAGCTCCTATTTAAGTGATTTCTTGATTGATACAGGTGTGGCAGTAATCAGGCCTGGGGGTGACTACAGAAATTGAACTCAGGTGTGATAAACCACAGTTAAGTTATTTTTTAACAAGGAGGGCAATCACTTTTTCACACAGGGCCATGTAGATTTGGATTTTTTTTTCTCCCTGAATAACATAAACCTTCATTTAAAAACTGCATTTTGTGTTAAATTATGTTATCTTTGACTAATAGTTAACGGTTTTTGATGAGCAGAAACATTTAAGTGTGACAAACATGCAAAAGAATAAGAAATTAGGAAGGGGGCAAATAGTTTTTCACACCACTGTATATTGGCAAGTGGTCTCCCACCTGTCCCCTTTTTACCTCTGGCACCAGTCTTTCGTGCAGGTCTTCTAAAAACAGAAGAAGGCGGTGTTGTAGGGGCCAGTCTAACATTTATGCAGGAGCGCACCGTTGTTGGAGATTGCGGCGCACATGGTGATGTCGGCTCCTCTCTGGCCCGGCACGGTATCTGTGGCCCTTTGGCCTATTCTGTTTCTCCCACGGCGACGCCTTTTCGCCAAGTTTAAGCCAGACCGGAGGCATACAGTCACTCTAATACAGTAAATGGTAAAATTATTTACGCTTTGCTGTAGGAGAAGCAATATCCTACCTGTTGGTTTCTGTGAAAATACAGGAAATAGATGCCACTGTGTCCCGGCTGAGATTTGGTTTTACTCGTTCACCAGCCCAATGCCCAGACCACTATCATGGTCAATGATAGTAGCTCTTATTTGATCAGTTACCCGAGCTCTGGTCCTTCTCTGAGCGCCACTACGCATTCTAAATCCACTCTTGGTTGAGCTTGTGAGCATTTTAAATTGGTGTTAACTGTATGCATTTTGTATCAAAGCAACAAGAAATGTGTTAATTGTACAGCCTACGAGACGGATGTTGTGCTAACCGTGTTAAGAGTTTAGGAAACTTGTTTAATGTTTTGAAAAAAAACTGTCATAGCGATTGTAAAAAACTGTAAATGTACACACACACACACACACACTGTTTTTATATTTCTTTACCACCAGGAGGAGCTACAAGACCTCTGGTCCACTTTATTCTCCGATCATCACAGCGGTGTTTAAAGTTTAGGACCGAAGGAGAGGAGGGGGGCGGGGGGGTAGAGGAAGAGAGAGAGAGGTGATGGTCGAGTCGAGTCAGGTGCTTTTTCCTCCTCTCATTCTCCTCATTTACACTTTTTTAAATCAGTACAGAACAGGGAAGCAAAATAATTTAACATGAAAATTTAATAAAACTGACAATTTAGAGAAAAAGCACATCATAAAATAAAATGTTTTCGAGCTGCAGGTGGCGCTGTTCACTCTGAGCTGTCTGTCAGGTGATATTTGATAAGATCAATCACAAAAGTGATGTACAGTAAAGAAAGCATAGAGTGAATGAACATACTTTGATGTTTCTGTGCTGTAAATAATTTGTTACTGATTTTTAAGAAATATTTTAATATTTTGAGATACTGTATGTTTTTATTTTCATGCACTATAAGCTCTCTAAATCTTTAAAATTGAAACAAAATAAAAATCTTGAGATATTTTACTTTCTGTGTTAAAAAATCTAAAATATAGTTACAAAGTTTCTCTCTTTGATTAAATCATGGGGAAAGAAAAAATCCACAGTATTCTGATGGTTTGAGCATGTCTGAAATCTTTCTTTCTTTTGCTCTCGTGAGCTTTTTTGCACCACATTCCCACTTAGGTCTGTTCATTATAACACGAGAGCTTTAACTGTCAATGGATCGGTCACTGGCAATCAATCAATCAATCAGAAAACTGCATGAGCCCCAGGGGACGTCGGCCCACCAGTATGACAGATTCCCAATCCAGCCCTGGCGTCTCCTCATTTTCATAATAAAAGCCATAAGACTGCAGTGAACGAGGCAGCAATGACATGCAGAGACAGATATAAAATAATAAACACGCCGAGATTATACAGTAAATTATTATTATTTTATTATTTTAAAATATATTTTTTTTATAGTTTCATGTCATCTAAAAATACATAAAAAAGATCAGACTGAAGTTAAAATAAAGAACACATCTATTATTATTGCATTATTTATTATCCTCAAAACACCAGGTTATATTTTATTAATATGCAACAGAATTTATTTGATTGATAATCAACATTAGAAATTAAATTATAAACAAAGCAAATAAAAAATTTACATATAACAGTATAATGATATTTTTCAGAGCTAACTTACCTTATAACAAAATCTACCCCAACAAATGTAGAGAAATAAAGGAAACTAATTAAAAGTGAATAAATCACATGAGCAGAGAATGTGTGTTTGTGTATTTTACTCTTTTATCTAAACTGATCTCTTAAAGTTCTTTAAACAGAGAAGCTGAAAGCGTTAATCAGATGTTGTGGATGTTGATGTGAATGTGAATTGATGTGTGAAGCTCTGAGTGTGTGAACAGTTCCTGCACACTTTAGGCTTTTTCCTGCTCTATGACCCCTGATTGACCTCATCACCTAGTGAAGAAGTGCATAATGAAGGGTTCAGGTGAGTTAGTGCTGGAAAACACTAAACTGTGCAGTGCTCTGTTCTTCCACATGGAGAGAAGCGCCTTTTATTTCAGTTTACACACGACTCGAAGTTTATCAGAGTCCATCACATAATCAGGTGCTGCTTCTGCAGTGTGTGTGTCAGCAGGGCAGTGAGACGGCCCAGGTCCTGTCTGTCTCTCGGAGAGACGGTTCGGTCCGAGCCCCACCCACAGAGACCCGGGGGGGACACGCCTCCTCCTGAGCTCAGACTCCACCTCTTCCTGTTCAGCTTCAGAATCGATGTTGAGAATTCCAGCCCTGTTCCCTTCATTACAGTAACCCAACGCTTCCTGCCAGCTCAGAGCCTCAGCACTCACATGGATGGAGCCTGAGAGAGACAGAAAAACCCAAAAGGAGGAGGATGGTTTAGAGTGAGATCAGAGACAGAGACTCACACCAGCTGTGTTCTAGTCATCATACAGAAGAGCGATGAGACAGATTTACTGTTTATAGAGTCGTCACTTACTGTTGTAACACAGAGGGTATTGCTGTTTACTGCATAGCTGTGAGTACCATTTCCCTCCCGTCAGATATACACAGTCACTTGGTGAAGCCCGAGGTTGACCACTCGCCCAGTTCCTGTAAGCAGAGTTTCCTCCATCAGTCCACTGCCAGTCATCACGCAGCAGGCCGATCCAGAAGGACGTGCTGCTGTTTAACCCTTTAATCTTCACCTCTTCATTTTGCTGCTGATCTCTGATGCTGACCAGGTCAGTGTAGCGCCCCCTGCAGTAACTCTGAGCTTCATACCAGGTTTTACTCTCAAGGATTAGATGATAATTAGGTTCAGCTTTAACATCACCTGTAGGTGTGAAACAGTTCTAATTTATTGAAACAACCCTTAGTGGTGAAAATGCATTTAGTAGAATTTAAACAAGTTACCTTGTTTATAGCACATGAAGTATCTTGTCCCTGTGCACTGAAGACTTTCCCATGAACCATCAGGCTTCATAGCAGCACAGCAGCTTGATGTCCCACAATCCCCTGCCAGATTACTGAATGTTACAGGATCACCATTAGACCATTTCTCACTGAACTGACCGCGATAGAGACCGATCCATCCTACTGTAACACCAGCCTTCATCATCATGTTATACAGTTCAGTGTTGTCTTCATCAGAGTACACACTGACGAGGTCGGTGTAATTTCCTCTGCAAGCTGCCCGAGACTCTGTATGAGTCATGAAAACAGGAATATCATGGAAGGTAGTGACTCTGCTGTGGACTGGAGGAGAAAAGACTGTGGAAAAAAATTCACAGTACCCATCATCTCAGTCCCTACAGTAACACCTGCCAGCTGCAAAAATGCCCCCCCCCCGACACAAATACACACACACACACACACACACACACACACACACACACACATTGAGCAATTAAAGAAATACTCAAATATGCGACATTTAATGTGCATTAATCATTAATTCATCAACCTGCAACAACCTTCCTTCACTCAGCATTGGGTATGTTCCAAAATCTTTTAAATTAGCAGTTATTAAACCGATTATTAAAAAACCTTGACCCCTGTCAGCTGTCCAATTACAGGCCAATATCAAACCTCTCCTTTATCTCTAAGATTCTGGAAAAGATAGTGGCGGAGCAGCTATGCTCATATCTACATAGAAATGGCATACATGAACTGTATCAGTCAGGATTTAGGCCTCATCACAGTACAGAGACAGCGCTCGTTAAAGTAGTAAATGACCTCCTATTGGCCTCTGACCAGGGCTGTGTAACCATGCTTGTATTACTCAACCTCAGTGCAGCGTTTGACACCATTGATCATAGTATTCTTCTTTACAGATTAGAAAATGTAGTAGATCCTATTGACCGATCGGTATCAGTATGTAGACTTAAATGGTGATTATTCTGCATGCTTTCTAGTGGAGTTTGGTGTTTCACAGGGTTCAGTTTTAGGCCCACTGCTTTTTTACCTTTACATGCTTCCTCTGGGCAACATAATCCGTAAGCATGGTATTAGTTTTCACTGTTATGCTGACAGCAAAACCTGATGAGATAAACCAGCTTACTAAAGTTGAGCAATGTGTGCAGGTCTTAAGAGATTGGATGCTAATTAACTTCCTTCTGCTTAATCCAGATAAGACAG
This sequence comes from Clarias gariepinus, assembly GCF_024256425.1. Taxonomy (NCBI): domain Eukaryota; kingdom Metazoa; phylum Chordata; class Actinopteri; order Siluriformes; family Clariidae; genus Clarias; species Clarias gariepinus. Next base: position 1,660,137 of record NC_071124.1, read on the forward strand.
AAGTTCTAGTCATAGGACCGCATACAGCTAGGAGTAAGATTCTAGATCACTCTGTAACTTTAGATGGCCTTTCTGTTCCATCAAGTGCAACAGTAAAAGACCTTGGTGTGTTTATAGATTCCAGCCTTTCATTTGAAGCTCATGTAGATAATATTACCAGGATAGTATTCTTTCACCTGAGAAATATTGCCAAGATAAGAAATATATTGTCACTAAACGATGGAGATAAACTAGTTTTATGCTTTTATCACCTCTAGGTTGGACTATTGTAATGCCTTATTGTCTGGTTGTTCAACTAGGTGCATAAACAAGCTTCAGCAGAAGCAGAAGATACGAGCACATCACACCTTTCTTATCTTCACTTTATTGGCTCCCTGTGAAATTTCACATTTATTTTAAACTACTACTTTTGACATATAAAGCATTAAATGGTCTCGCACCGCAGTATCTGAGTGAACTGCTAGTGTCTTACGATCCGCCACGCCTACTTCGATCAAAGGATGCAGGCTGCTTGTCAGTACCACGTATTATGAAAGCTACAGCTGGGGGCAGAGCTTCTTCTTACAAAGAATAGTCTTCCAAATAGTGGTTGGGACTCAGACACAGTCTCAGTGTTTAAGTCCAGGCTAAAAAGCTATTTATTTAATCAAGCATTTTTATGAATAGATTAGCCTTAGGTAAAGGAGCAGATCTGGGGGACTCATGGACGTAGAGTATTATGGTGAACGTCTCGGGTTACTTTGCTGTAACCCTGTTTCCTGAAAAAGCGGGAACGAGATGCTGCGCGAAAGCGCTATGGGAAACGATTCCTCATAACCGGTTGTGAAGCACGTGTGTGTCAAACACACCAAATATTTCGGCATGTATAACCTTTATAACCACCTGGAGGTTATAAATAGGCATGAACCGGAAACACCCTCAGGTCAATTTTGAGACATATGAAACCCTGCTCTAATTTACGGTCCTGGCTTAATGCAGAGGTGCGCTGTAAATTGAAGAGCATGAGCTGGACACAGCAAATGAAGTCTTTACTGCTCCGGAGCTAACGGCGGAGGACAGAAGGCTTCGACTGTGGAAGATAGTTGGGCTGGAATGTAAAAGATCCAGAGGGACAGAATTTCTCCTGTCCTCCTAGGCTAGGGCACTAGCATCTCTAACCCGACTCGTCCAATGGCGGCTGCCCTTCGGCTGCGGCCCCAAGACATATGAAATCTGCTCTGATTTACGCCACTGGCTAGTGCGGTGGTGTACTGTAAATCCTAAGGAGCATGAACTAGACACAGTTAATGAAGTCTTACTGCCCCGTAGCTGTAACGGCGGAGAACAGAAGCTTAGAAGACAACTGCAGAAGATGTTGGGTGAGGATGCAGAATAACTCCAGCTAGCCAATGGCAAAGCCTCAGCACAATAGAAAGGCTGATGAGGCCCGTGAATAAGCCTGCAACTAAGGGGTGCTTTCCACCAGCCCCATCAGTCAGGACGTAGGCGAGGAGCAGCTACGTATGTTCTGAGTGTACTAGGGCAAAAGCCTGAGATCAACTTTCTTGCAAATGCTCCAGCACTGAAGCGGTTCGGCAGTGGACTGGGTCTGCATGTTTCGCCATGTCCTAGTGTAGTTTTCCACGCAAGGACATGTTAACCTCCTGACTGCTGGAGGAACCCTTTGTCCTGAGGATACTGGTTTTTCACAGTGCTTCGTGCTTAAGGAGACATAGCTGGCAGTAGGTTCCCCGCTGCCAGCCTCTCTAAAGGTGCACGAACTTTAACACCTCGGCTAGATGGGTGTGTTAGGTGTTTGGCATCCTGAACATAGAAGGAAGGGACCGAACACCTAATGATTCACTGGAGACCGGTGCTCTCCGAAACACCAGTGGTGGTGGAGATTGAACCACGGCCTCCTAAGGATGCTGGTCCTCTTCATTGCTTCGTACCTAAAGAGACATAGCTGGCAGTAGGTTCCCCGCTGCCGGCCTCTCTAAAAGGTGCAGCTCAGTAGGTCAGTCTGGTATGCCTGCAAAGCCATTGTGTGCAGGGCTGCACCAGGCTTACCCGCTGCCTGAAAAATCTTCTCCCACCAACGCAGATGTTAGTCTACATGCTTGGTGGGGAGTGTGTGTTTTTCCCAAGAGGATGAGCTCCCAGGAGAGAGATAGCCCGTGAGCGTCTCTCTGATCTGGGACATCATCATAAAGGACCGCTTTATGATGTCCGGTGTCTGGGGATGATTCTCTCTACCTCGAAGACGGTTCTGGCCTCGACTGGTGTTGGCAGCTGTTTCTCTGGGGACTTGACAGTTCGATAGTTCAGGACTGGAACTTCATACACATGAGTTTTCAATAACTACCTGGACTCCATATTAACATCAATCAACATCAGCTATTATAGCTGAACTGCCTGCCAACTAACACACAGTATAAATGCAGATCATTTACTGCTTTCTGTTTCACCCAGATGAGGATGGGTTCCCTGTTGAGTCTGGTTCCTCTCAAGGTTTCTTCCTATTACCATCTCAGGGAGTTTTTCCTTGCCACTGTCGCCCTCGGCTTGTTCACCAGGGACAAACTGACCATTCTGATTCACACACATTCACATTTCATCCAAACTTAAATAATTCTTATGATTGTGTAAAGCTGCTTTGGGACAATGAAAATTGTTAAAAGCGCTATACAAATAAAATTTAATTGAATAATCAGAAATAAACACATTCTACTGTATTCTTTCTTTTTTTAAATTAAAATAAACACATAGATAGATAAGCATAAATTATAAATGTTTAAACATTTAGAATTCTTTCTCTATCTCTCTCTCACACACACACACACACACACACACTCCCTCTCTAATTGGACATATACTGTTTTCAATACTTTCCCAATAACCTGTAGTGTTTTAATCATTATAAAAACTTATAGAAAATATTTTTAATGACATCATCATGCCACTGACTATTTCTGTGAGTTTCATGGATAAACACAACAACAATAATCTCTGATCTCTAACAGGCAATAAGATCATTAATGCATGTCAGGATCTTTCACACAATAAACACCTCCCACTCTCTCTCACTCTCTCACACACACACACACACACACACACACACACACACACACACACACACACACACTGTTTAAAGTGACAAAACATTTGGCTTTAATATTTCGTCAATTATTATAAACGAAACATTTTAGGCTTATTAATTAGAAGTAAATTTTAAGAAGGTTTACCTGAGAGCAGGAGGAGCAGGACTGAGACGGTTACCATGGTGATGACCTGTGTGTTAAAAATGCAAAGTCAGGTAAAAAGAAAAGAAAAATAATAAAATTAAATAACAATAATAATAATAATAATAATAATAATAACGACGATGATGATGATGATGATGAAGCCGCCTTTTGTCCAGAAGAAGATCTTTGTGTGTGAGAGCAGCTGGCTGTGTGGTGTGAAGTGTAAATGATAAAAGCAGTGTGTGAATTTGCCAATAACTAATCAGTGCTATGAGAAAGTGATGAGGTGAACAGATCCAGGTAAAGTGCTGCAGTCTTACCTGATGAGGTGCTCGCTGCTGAATGGAGTCTTAATGTTCACATCAAACCCCTTTAACACACACATGATCACGTGTTCAGGGTGAAGAGGAGCTGAGGAGATAATATGTGATAATCATTTACAGAATAAAGGGGAAAAGTTGTAAGCTTGCTCAGGTAAATGAGCTGAGGTGCTCCTGCGTCAGGGTGAGAGGCGTTATGGCCGCTGCAGGATTAATGATTAACAGTATTTTACAATGACAAATACAAAGACCGATAACTTTAACATAAACACAAGTTATCCGTTATCACCCAGATGAGGATGGGTTCCCTGTTGAGTCTGGTTCCTCTCAAGGTTTCTGCCTATTTCCATCTCAGGGAGTTTTTCAGCACCGTCGCTCTTGTCTTGTCCATCAGGGACGATCTGATCATTCTGATTTATACACATTTTGTACTAATTTCCCTGTTTTTATTTTGATTCTATAAAGCTGCTTTTTCAACAGTGATTATTGGTAAAACACTAACAAATAAAACTGAACTGAATTGAACGTAGAGGCATGTAGCGCTTATATTAAATTAAGCTACTAAAGTTTTTCCAGAACTTATAATATATTGCGGGCAGGAAACATTGAACAAATAAGAGTGTGATAAACCTGAGGAACAACAGCGAGATAATAAACACAGTCCTGAACACACGATTTATTTACGACTAGAGTGATGGACTGGAAATGGGCCAAAACTGGACCTTTACTGGATCTGTGAGTTTGAATAATAAAGAGTAATAAATGTGTGTGTGTGTGTGTGTGTGTGTGTGTGTGTGTGTGTGTGTTGTTGCTTCTTATCTGATGTCCATGATGTAAATGTCTCTGTGTTTATGATACACACGGCGTCTCTCTCCAGCAGCTCGTCTGCTTTCATACAGAAACATTTGCATGTGGTTTGTGCTGCAGCTTCTGTTCTCTCCATCACTTCCTGTCCCGCATGCTGGAGCTCTGCTGAGGATTAATGATTAATCCTCCATATTTACACTCCTGCTGTGGAACACAGACTTTACGTGTTTATTGGGGTACAGAATTATGACTGAGAGCTACACTGTACGTTCGTTATACAGTACAGGATTCGGTGGCTTTAACATGGAGGTGTGGCAGTGTGGGCGTGGTCCATCATCACCAGCGGATGGTGAGGACTGGGTGACCCGCCAGAGAACAGGTAATGCTCTTCACCTGGGGCTCATTATGAAGTTTATTTATTTTCTTTGAGCCGTTTTTTAGGGACAGAAAAGATTCAGCTTTGAAACAGTGATGTTTTGGGTTCATCATAGCCGACAGTAATCGAAAATAATAAATCAAACTGTTCTTACAGAACCGTAGATCATGAGTAGATACATTTAGTACGTTTCCTCACCACACAGCGTGAAATCACTGAAAAACAAGATGCATTCATGGAGTTGTGAGCAGCATTTAAGGCACACACATTAAAATAATCATATTTATGTGATAATGTAAATTTATATATTTATATTAAATTATTTGGGTGCACAATTGTTTTTGGAGATTTCAGATGTTATAATCAGCACTACAACACTTCATCAACACGGCATTTCCCCTTTTTTTTACATTTTTAGGGGTACATGCGGCAAACTGACAAGTGGTCACAGATTATGACCTACACAGCTTTATTATAGGGGCTTAAAACTGTTGTGATTGGAGCAGTTTGTATATTTTCAGTTCTAAATAAACTTTAAGGATGATTCCTAGGAGTGATTCTGATACGATTAGTGAATACGAGCCCAGATATACTCTAGTTGGGGGATCAGTATAAATTAACTTTTAGGAAGGTGTAACGAGTCTGACGCACGGGCGGCACCACAGACAGACACAAGGCGAAATAAATTATTTTATTAAGGACAATGGAGAAGAAAAGTGAGGCTGATGATGAGATGATAGATGGTAAGTGAGTGAGTGTTTTGTTCCCCCCACACCCCCCCACCCCACCACCATCCACACACAGTAATATTCCTTCACCACCAGGAGGAGCTACAACTCTTTAAATTTCACTCCAGTCCACATGATTCTCTGAACTTGAGGTTCATCACATACAGAGATGTTTAAAGCAGAGGGAGAGAGGTAAAGGAGGGAGGGACAGAGAGAGAAAGAGAGAGAGAGAGAGAGAGACACAAAGAGATACAGAGTGTAAGAGAGAGAGAGGTGATGAGTGAGGCGAGGCAGGTGCTTTTTTCTCCTCTCATCCTCCCGGAGAGCTCATTTACATTTTCCTTTCTGGTTCCTCTCCAGTTCCTTCTTGGTTCCTCTCCGGTTCCTCCTCCTGGGTGAGAAGATGGGATCTCCAGCCGTTTCTCTCCTTCTCTCCTGCGCTCTGCTACTCTCTGTCTCAGTGTCTCGCTCTCAGACACACAACGACACCGAGCCCGTGGTTCTGGAGGGGAAATGCCTGGTGGTGTGCGACTCCAATCCGTCCTCAGACGGGGGCGTCACCTCCTCGTTCGGGATCTCGGTGCGAGCTCCGGGGGCGAAGGTGGCATTCTCGGCCGTCAGGGGGACGAACCACGAACCGTCCGAAATGAGCAACAAGTCCATGACCATCTACTTCGACCAGGTTTCTGCTTTTACTCACTCGCTTATTTAACAGCAGCAGCTCTCAGGCTGAGCGATACCATGACGAGACACTGATATTACGATATATTTGAAGGAAATGGCTTCTGATATCTAAATTTAAAGTGTTTAAAATATTCAGTAGCTCATTAATGTTGCCTTTTAATATGCAATGTGATGATTATTAAATGAATAAAATATCACAACAAGCATTTTAACATATCGCAGTTATCCTCAGAATGTCTATAAAATAATATGTATATTTATTTAAAAACTGTGGAATTATAAATTACATTTCTAAATAGTTGATGCCTAATTTTATATTTATTCATTAATCAATTCATTAATACCTTTTTAATATAATTAAATAATTAACATGTTAAATGATTATTACTCAATCTACTTTATTTCTCGAAAAAATATATATTTTTCTGATTATTATTAATTTGTTTTAAATACTGATTTTATTTTGATTGTATCAAACTTCAAAAAAGCAAACAAGTATAGTGATAATTTTTTCTCTTATCCTGGTACTAATGAGGATAGTTGAATAAGAATCTAAAGGTTAATAAATGCATAATGAATATTAATGATTGTGTAATGTTACACTTGAGCAGTGTGTGTGTGTGTGTGTGTGTGTGTGTGTTTAAAAAGCTGTTACTGAGGAAATAATTTAGCTTTAATCATTTCGAGAAACTTTAAATGACTTTAACACAATAAAGCATGCGTGTTTCATCTATTCGCGTGAACTACTTTAAGGACAGTAGACACGCCCCAAATCATTTACATATTCATACTTTATGGTCATATTTATAATTGAAAATAGACCAAACAGTGATTTCTAACACAGACACACCGTAAACACGGACTTATGGACTAAATGATGCTGAACACTGCAGTGCTGAGAGCAGAAACACTCGACTTAAATCATAAATAAATCTTTAAATAGATAATAATTAAAGTTGAATTTCTATTTCAGCAACTGTGTGGTGATTTTAACATTTTTTACAGTGCTAATAATTTGTCCTAAGATTTCTTTGCGTGTTTGCTTTAAATATTCAGTCGCTTTGATTTGGTTTAGTGATTTATTTTCTACATTCTACAACAATACTGGACTGTTAAAGTTTCCACTCCAATCATTTTTGACTTGAGTTATATTAATGGACGATTAAACATCTTTTTACATTTAACATTCTGTTGACTGTAGAACTCCTCCGCTTCCTGTTTCAGCCTTGTCCAGGAGACATGATGTTCTCGTTTTGCAGGTTCTCGTCAACATCGGCCACCATTTTGACCTGAAGACGAGTGTGTTCCAAGCACCGAGGCGCGGCATTTACAGCTTCAGCTTCCACGTCGTCAAGGTCTACAACCGTCAGACCATCCAGGTGACACACCCATGTCTTTCACTTTATTAAACAAAATTATAATAAACTATGGTGCTAATGTACAGTACCAGTCCAAAGTTTGGACATACATTCTAATTCAATGTTTTTTGTTTAGTGATTTATTTTCTACATTCTACAGCATCACTGGATTTTGTCAAAACTATGAAGTAAACTGTCTCTCATGAAGACCTTCCCAGGAAAACAAGACCCAAACTGAGCTCTGCTGCAGAGGAGAAGTTCGTTTAGAGTCACCAGCCTCAGAAATCACCAATTAACAACCAGCACCTCAGATTAGAGCCGTTATGAAGCTTTACAGAGCAGAAGGAGCAGATAAACATCTCAATATCAACTGTTCAGAGAAGATTATTGTGTGTTTGGGATAAACGCCTTCAGTATTGTTTTACAGTGTAGAGAGAAATAAACCACCATGGAGTTAGAAGGGGTGTACAAACTTTTGACTGGTGTAGTAAGCTAACAAATAATAAAAACTTCAGACCATTAATTAGCATTAATGCTAAGACTTAGCTCCGCCCTTAGCCCCACCCAAACCCCTGTGTTAAAGTGATACACACAGAATTCTAGAATCGTTACAGATTTGTAAGAGAAACCATGTTTTTTTAACTTTAGAGTAAAAGTGGGATATTTTTAAAAAGTTTTGCACCCCTTCCCCTTAAATAACTTGTTCGTAATTCACAAACTTTACCTGTGTCTTTTTAACTCCAGGTGAACCTGATGCACAACGAGTACCCGGTCATATCAGCGTTCGCAGGAGATCAGGACGTGACCCGTGAGGCAGCGAGTAACGGCGTTCTCCTGCTTCTGGAGCGAGATGACCGACTCTACCTGAAACTGGAAAGAGGGAACCTCATGGGAGGATGGAAATATTCCACCTTCTCGGGATTTCTCGTCTTCCCGCTCTGATTTTTACGTCCTCTCTGTCGGAAAACCTGCTCCTTTAAGTCCCACTGTATCACGAGGAACGCAGGGGTATGAGTTACAGGAGACGTTCAGCGCTTTCTCACTCTAATCTCTCTGTAGTCCAAACTCCTTCAGAATGGAAGTCTAATCATGTGTTCACATAAGCAGCTGATGAGTCTCACATGGCACTTGTAGTTTGTCTCTTATGGGCGTGGCCATGTTTAGCATTTTCTTTTTAAATTTCAAAGGTAGCCTCAATATAGTGGCCTCTTAAGTTAACGAGTTCAACATACGTAAACATCGCACTAATCAGTGTGAAGGTCAGCTGGTGACTCTCGTGATACGCCTTATTGGTAGCTTTGTCCCCAAGTTAGATATTATTAGATTTGCTGCTTAAACGATTTTGCATAAAATTATTACAATTTCCATATCATGTACGTTTCATGCACATATGCACAGAAAATTACTCATCTGTCACTTTATATCGTTGCACTGTTGTACATCTAAAGATAAAAATCCAGATTTAGACTTCCAGACATCTTTTCCCAGCAGAGGGAGATTAGAGTGATAAATCCTGGACACATCTGTCACAGCTTCGGCTGGAGAACGTCCTAACGACCTTGAAGAACCTGGTGATCATCAAAGTAACAACGGTGTGATTATCAGAACGAGGACTGAAGGGCATGAGGATGTTTTTTGAAGAGCAAAATGACTTCTTTATTATAAATACAGCTTGTATGTGTCACCTTTTAAATTGTCTCTGATACAGGTTTCCTGGGGAAACTCTAAACCATGTGTAAGGTGATGTTAAAGCGGCTTCAGTATGAACCTACCAAAATCTAGTCATGGGTTTGAATTATTTTTGTACTAAAAAGCTAAATTTTGGTTGCACGTACGGTGAACTGTTGGGTGCTACAGTAGATGTCTTTTAATTATAGTCGCTCAATGTTAGTTTAAATATACAGTATATAAATAGTTTGAGAATGTAATCCTGAAACTTTTGCAAAACCACAAATGCAACCTGGCTTATATTTGTTTTTGTTTTAATTTAAAGGCCACTTCCAGAATAAAACGTCACTCAATCTTCCATGTGCAGAATGATCTGTCTCAGACTAACAGGATGAAAATGTAGTGCATTTAAACGTTCTGATTATCTTGGGCGTGTATATGAGCTATGCATAATCATAAACCAAAGGATTAGAATTATAAACTCATTAAGAAGCTAACTATACAGTGTAATCCAGGGACCAAATTCATGAACAGTTATACATTATATCAGTAACTTTTACATTTTAAGTTTGCATGTTAGCGATGATACCTGCAGCGTAAAGAATTAAAATAAATATACTTATTGTGACGCTCTTACAAGTAGATTTTTTTTTATAATGATTTGTACTACTAGTAAAACAAACACAGAAACTTGTTCCTGCTGAAAATGACACCTTCATAGTGACTTTAGATGTTTTGTAAGAAATCCGGTCTCTCGCTGTTGGACACACAGGACTCTTAAAGGACGCACAGGACGGCTTCCTGTTTTGTGTTAAAATCCAGAAGTGAAACATAATAAAATACATTTACTTTGTCACTGTAATTAAGTACAGTTTTCACATTTCTGTACTTTACTTTAATAGTTTTATTAGATTCAAGATTCAAAATTCAAAGACCTTTATTAATCTCAGAGGGAGATTGCTTATATTTTATAATTGATGATACTTTACTCCAACACATCCTACGGCAAATATCTGTACTTTCTACTTCACTACATTTCTGAATGGCGTTGTGTTACACAAACACACAGGGGTGTGAAATATTGTAGTAATTGATTTGTTATACGTAATTACGTGATTTGCATTTGATCTGTGAAATGCAGCAGGGGTTCGAAATCAGACGTGGAAATGGTTGCAGGCAGTGAAATCAGGTCGTTCACAATCGGGAAACAGAGAGAGAGAAAGAGAGAGAGAGACAGAGAGAGAGAGAGAGAAAGAGAGAGAAAGAGACAGAGACAGCGAGAGAAAGAGGACTTAAAGACTACAGTGAGCTACGTTCAGTACTTTTGTAACTTAAGTAAATTTGAAGGTGCGTACTTTTGTACTTTTACTCCAGTAGAATTGTAAATGGAGGACGTCTATTTTTACAGGAGTAATATTTCACTTCAGTATCTCTAATAGTTCAGTATCTCTACTTTTACCCAAGAGCAGGATTTGTGTATTTTGTTCATAACTGATTAAAAATGTCCCAGAGCTCGATCACGGTCTCTGTCCTGTCCTTTATTTTTACATACAGATGTTGAACACACACACACACACACACACACGCACACCAAAACAATGCTCTGAGACACATTTTTACAGAAATCCCTCTAAATTCACTTCCATGTCTCACTTCTGACTTTTGTGTATAAAATCATGCTTATGAGAGAATGAACTAAATATACAGTCCTGTTTTATCTTTATAATCCCCTCCTGTATTATTAGTGTTATGTACGGCAGCGGTAGCATCGTTGTTGACACGCAGCTGTTTTTCAAAATGGTGGACCTACGAAGGTTAGCAGCTAAGGCTAAGTGTAAACACTGTGTGATTTCAGAGCCAGAAAGTTTTTTTTTCAGTCATTTGGCAACATATCTGAGGAAAATGTTGACGTTCCTGACGGGTCTGTATCTTTTTTCTTTACAGTCTCCAGCCTTTTACATTGTTTTTACAAAAGACGGCATGCTAGCTAGCTGGCTAAAGCATTTACCTCAGTACTGAACGGCTTCACTATTCTATAGCTATTTAATATTTAAATTTTCTTCATTTTATATTGAGTTTTTATATTTAATTTGATTTAAAATTAATAAGTTAGATTTGTTCCTGTGGTGTTGTTATGTGTACGATGTTTAACAGATGATTCGATCTCTCAGCGCTCCTGTCAGATGCTCATCACACCTCATAGCATATGCTTCATGTTTATAATTAAAACTTAAAACCCTGGATCAGAGAAGTGAAATCATCCCATCTGCACTAAAACTAGAGAAACAGAAGATCTTTATATTTCCTCTGTGACGGTGATGGCGTCGCGCTCTGGTTACGCACGTCTCACTTTCAGATCGACGTGTTCTCATATTTCACTAATTTATCTGGAAGCAGACAGAAGTGCTGCGGTTTACTCGGTGTGAAGTCGAGCAGGAGTGTGAGTCACGAAGATAATCAGGATCAGTACCGGGATGTGAAGCGGAACAGTCCTCCTTTTTATGGCTTAACGAGTTTGATGACTCAGACGCGTCTGATGAGTTTAGAAAACTTCAAATCCCAAACGGCTTCTTATTCCGTGCGCTATACGCTGCTCAAAACCAGTGACACATAAAAAGTCAAAAGTGCAAGACTTGTATCCAGCGATCAAACGCAGGTGTTAAAGACATTTTTAGAAAGACCTTATAAAAATTATAAACATTCAACAAAGGTTTTTGAATGTTTTTGGGACAGACAACCTTAAAAAAAAAAAAAAAAAATTTTATTTAGTCTGCGCTCTCTATGTTTAAAATCAAACATTATGTATAAGAGTCTGTGCATCAAATGATAAAAACAGTAAATCTACTTTGATTGAACAGATTCAAATCCGACTCGTATTAGTTCATTTTGCAAAAAGGAACAAAAGCGCCTTGAAGCTTAAGTCTTTAATCAGCTGTTTTTTTTTTTTTTACATTTTGTTTTGTGTCGTTTCTCTGCAGAAACTCCTTACTTACAAAAAAATAATAAAAACTTGTGCAGAGGTTTAAATCTCTTACATTATGTTGGGACTCCAGTCAGAAACTGATCAGATGTTTCATGTGAATGGAGCCTGAAAGCATGCCAATATGATATTAAAAAAAGTATGTGCCCCCTTCCTGATTTTTTTCCTTTGTTTTTGTATATCTGTCACAATTAAATGATTGTTATATCATCAAACAAATTTATATCATAAACACAAAGATAACCTGAGTAAATACAAAATGCAGTTTTTTTTTTAAATGATGATTTCATTTATTAAGGGGAAAAAAGCTATCCAACCCTACCTGGCTCAGTATGGAAAAGTAATTGCCCCCCTGCTAAATCATGAATGAACTGTGATTAACCACATTTTTTTTGGAAAGCTGGGTTTAGGCACAGGATTCAAGCCAGGTACCAAATGTATCAGAATATGGAGGCCGAGTCAGATTTTTCTGGTTTATGCAGGTTAAAGAAGATTTTGTCCACATTTTGTTTATTTGAGTTTGAGATCGGTGTCGTTCCGAAAGATTCCAGACTTTAAAATTTTCCGAGTCAAAAAAAAAATAAAAAATGTATTTCATGGTTGTCTTTAATTGCGACAAAATAGACTACAGTGTAAACAGACAAATCTGATTTGGTTACATCTGATTAGACTGTAAACACGGCTAATTCTGTACATCCCAGACGTGCTGAAGAGATTGAAATAATTTATTAAAAAAATAAAAAGAATGGATAGTAAAAAGAATGGATTCTTAAGATGTGTGAAATTAATGTAAGGCTATAAATGTTTTATTGATGAGGCTGAGATTTTGAATAATGGAGTAAAATAAAAGAGATTTATTTATTTATTTATTGTTTATTGTTTATAAAAGAAAAGGTGACTGGAGAGATCATCTCTATCTATCTCTCTATCTGTCTCCATGCTGGTGGTTCTTACTGTTCTTTTGGCTGGTGTCTGTGTGTGTGTGTGTGTGTGTGTGTGTGTGTGTGTGTGTGTGTGTGTGTGTGTGTGTGTGTGTGTGTGAGCACCTGCATGCCCATAGTCCTCTTATTCCTGTCATATGGCTGATAGCGGTGTCTCCTCTCCTCTCCGGTGTGACTCCGTCTGGGTTCCTTTTGATGTCTTTCCCCCGTGTAGGAACCACGCTGTGACATCAGAACCGACCCAATCTGTGACTCCTACACACACGCTATACATGGCGTCAGCTTGGGCTCGGGGCCCTGGATGCTCACGCTGAGTTGCCCTTTCTGAGAGAAAGAGACAGCATGCTCTCCAGAAAAACCCCACGGCCGGGGCATTTAGCTCCTGCAGGACGCCTGCGGCTCCCTGTTCGCTCGTGGCTGCGGCGGTTGAGCAGGAAAGCAGAAGCTCAGCTCTCAGGTGCACGCTGCTTATAGGATAAGCAGGAGAAAAAAAAATTGTAGCATCTGTATCGCTAAAGAGACATTTTAATCACCTGCAGCTACATTGTTGAACCTGCAGTGAGCTCTGGGAGAAAAGTTTACTACAAACATTTATCTTTAAACGATTCTGTTCAATGCTTACTGTCCTGCTGTACTTATATTGTGGGTGTGGCTCAGATTAAAATCTCATAATTGAATCATAAATGTATTTATTTAAGCATATAGCCTATACTCTGCTAATGTCTTTAGCTTCACAAATATTAATTATATATTTATTTAAAGACATAATTAAACAGTGCCATTTAAAGCTGCTTGCCTCTATTGTGAAATTCTATATTAGAGTTAGCTGGCTATTGTTAGCTGATCAAGTCTTCTATCCTCGAGGTCTGTAAGATAACAACGAGCTCGGCGTGTATCGTTAGCAGCTCAGGGAGGAAAACAACCTGTCTCACTCTGTGCCTCTGTTAACTCTTTATATCATCCTGACTTTTACTGTTTGCAAACTGATGTCACATTACTGGGAGGTGAGAGCGTAGACAGAAATCACACACAGACACACACACATACACACACACACGCAGGATCATAATTAGGTTATAATGAGCTGTTGTGGTTAATTTGCATTTCTCAGACACCTGTATTCCCTCCATCAATCTGCTGAACACACACACACACAATGCGCATTAATGCAGTGACGACGCGAGAGTGTAGCTGAGCCGAAGCCACTTCAATCCGTCATGTCATCAATTATTTCACTTTTTTTGGGGGAATTTTATCCTTTAGAATCGTCACCAGGAAGAAACATCACTATGACTCTTGTGTATTTGAGAAGAGAAGAGTATAGAGTAAAGAGAAGAGTATAGAGTGGAGCCGAGAACTGAGCCCTGAGGGACACCTTTGTGTTTGCTCATGGTAATCTGCGTTGGACTGCAGGGGAAGACTAACGCATTCTCAGGCCCTGTCTACACTTGTATAAACATTTTGGAAAACATTTGCAAAATCAATTAAAATGTCAACATGATCACTCCAACCCAGCAGGTGGCAATATTCTCTGCTAAACTGCTACGTCAAACAGTTTGATAATGAAGTTAAGAGCTACGTATGTGTCTAGGAATAAAAAACTACAAATAATTCAGCAGCACCCTGACACACACTAAACTGGATGTCACATACAGACCTCACTCTCCCCATCACTCTCTGTCTCACGCTAAACATCACTCTTCATCTCGCTCTCCACTCTGCAGTGAAAGATGGCTGAAGTGACTCGTTCACCAAACACTTTCAGGAGAATGCTGATAAAAAAGAAAAAGTTGCCAAATTCGACATGAAAACATATCTGGCAACCCTGCTCACTCACCCCCCCCTCATTCCCTCACTGCCCCCCCCCCCCCAACTCATAACAAGAAAAAGGAAATAAACATAATATAGTGTTATTAAGTGTATTTTGTATATACACTACCGTTCAAAAGTTTTAGAACACTTTCTAACTCCATGATCGTTCCTGATTTTTATTTCTTTCTACATTGTAAAGGAATGCTGAAGGCGTCCAAAAGATGCATTAATCTCCTTTGAACAGTTAATGGTGAGATGTTTCTGCTACTTCTGCTCTGTAAAGACTTCATAACGCCTCTAATCTGAGGTGCTGTTAATTGGTCATTTTTCAGGCTGATAACTCTAAATGAACTTCTCGTCTGCAGCAGAGGTAGGTTTTGGTCTCGCCCTCCTGGGACGGCCTTCATGAGAGCCAGTTTCATTATGGTGCTTGACGGATTTTGCAAATGCACTTGACAATACTGTTCTTGCAAGAACTATTACAGAAAGGCCGACCTCTGTGTCTTAAAATAACAACTAACTGTTGTTTTTCTTGTTGTTATGTAATTACCTCATTCCATATGCGTTATTTTATAGTTTTGAAATCTACAGTATTGTTGTAGAATGTAAAAAATAAATATAATGAAATAAATCACTAAACAGAAACAAAGAAATTAGTAAGTGTTCTAAAACTTTTGAACTGTAGTGTATATTTTATCAATTTCACGAAATCTGATAGTTAATATGACGCATCATCAGCTTCCACGTGTGTGTGTGTGTGTGTGTGTGTGTGTGTGTTTCACAGCCTGATTAATGAATCTTCCCTCGTTTGTCTCAGGAGGTAATTAGACTCTACAGCCTATAAAACAGCAGGTTCATACTCATGCTTTATTGCTGCATATTGTTTTTGGTAAATAAACAGACAGCAGCGTGTCGATGTTCCTTTACAGTGAGATTTTATACCCACCATCTGCACCTTCATAAAATACAGATGCTCTTAACTGCGATAAAGTTTTCTCTGCAGGTTAATGCTGCTGAGGTGTGTGACGTTATTAAACACAGAACACTGTGACACTTCGTCCGTCAGCTGCTCAGTGCAACAGTCTGATTGGTCAGAAGGTGTTGATTAATTCTCTTAAACAGCAGCTCTGACAGAAGTGCAGGTTTACATTAATGCACTGTGATATCTTATGGTTCCCATAGCAACAGCTCATTCAGCACACAGCAGTTAATAATACATAAATGGATTTTTAAATAAAAAAATTGTTTTTAAGTTTATTAAACTTTACAGAAGGAGTCTCCAGTGTCAGAGGTAAAGCTGTAATTTTAGAGAGTTCAGAAAGGGAGAACGAGTGATTATACAGTACCTGCTACCATAAAAGTAAAAACAAGAATTTAACTGTTTCACCGTCATTAAATGTCCCATATTTTACTGTATTTAACTAGTTAAGCAAGAGCTGTGTGTGTGTGTGTGTGTGTTAATACTCCTTTTCACTCCTCCTTCAGTGTCTATGTAAATGAGCCTCTATACTGAGGGGGGGCTCTTCTTATATAAGGTTACATTGTTTAAACTCTGGCTGATACACAGATTTAAAAAAAAACACAAATAAAATTTGACTTTTGCACAATAGGGGACCTTTAATAAATTACACACAAATATTAGTGAAATGTAACTGAACACTAATAAAAGGCTGAATGTGTTGTTTAAAAAAAAATAGAAAAAAGTGCAGTAGTTGTTGTATAAAAGAGACCAAAGAGAAAATAACGCCCTTTTGGTGTGAACCTGAAACAGAGTCGATCAGTCGTGATGTTTGAAGTTTTTTGATCTCTCGAAAGCCGATGAATGCTAATTGTTACAGGTGCATCTAATGTTAACGACCAAAAGAGCACCAGAAACTCCAAGCAAAGCCCTCATCTTAAACTAGAAATAGATGTATACAATTTTATTCACATGGATGTGTGATGATTCACATACGCGCATGATGTCAATCAGGTTCACTTCCTGTTACTGCAGCTCTAGAACCGAAGCCGCTCGGCGTTTAGGACTGCGAGACGTCTCCGAGCATACCGTGTTTGTCCTCCTGTGAGGAGTCGTATCTCGTAGCTCGGAGTTGGAGATATTTCTCTCTGAAGGACGTCAGGCTGAGCGTAAATAATAAATAAGCGCATCTGTCGCTTCCAGTTCTGGGGCCTGCGCCTGCGTCTCGTTAAATCAGGGAGGTGAGAGTTACGAGTCGCCCCCTGGCTGTCAGGTGACGCCGGAGCGCACGCCACACGCCTCCTTAATAATGTGGGCCAGCAGCCCTGGGTCTTCAAAACCCTCACACACACACGCACACTGTTGTCACTCCTCTGGAACAGCGCCCTCCAGGGGGCAGCGTGAGATTAACGAGAGCACATGATTATTCTCACCTGTAAGTGTAAATCACAAACACGTTCACAACCTGGAGGCGTCTAACGAACGGCTTAACGGAGAGGATGGACTTCAGATCACCTAATCAGGACCAAACAGCATCAAAAAAACAACACTGTTAAGCTGTGTGTGTGTGTGTGTGTGTGTGTGTGTGTGTGTGTGTGTGTGTGTGATTTTGTGCTTGTACGCCGCTCACAATAATCTAATCTAATCTAATCTAATCTAATCTAATCTAATCAAATTCTCTGAGAACAAGACCTAGCCCAGGGTGTGACAGGTAGAAAAGTGGGTGGTGGTTATCACAGTTGTAGGCGTGGCTTAGGCTGTGGTAGAGACAGGAGGACGTAAAGAAGCTTCTGGCTTTTTTGTCACGTCTTCAGCAGCACTATGTGAGAGTCGTCTCCATCTGCCCGCTCCCCCTGTAGGCCTGTTTCTGAGCGCGCCGTGTGCCTCCACATTAAAGGGAACGTTAGCGCAGGCTTCAGCGCGGCGCTCGTCAGCGCTCATCGCTCCCCCGAGTCAGGTTTAATCCCAGGCTTTTCCAGATGTGCCTCTGTGTCACGTCATTAGCATTCCGCTGTCGGAAGGATGCGCTACAGTCTCTCCCAGCGTGCAGGTGTGAGTTATCACTCTCAGCTCGTTATCTAGTTGTTTTTTCCCTCCTTTGTTTCTTTAAGTCGAGATGCAGGGAGTGTGAAGTGAAAGCGATGCTCATGACTCCTTCTCTTACAATCAGACTGTAGAAGACGTCAAATTAGCGTCGAGAAGGCTGCTCTCGGGAGAACACACACTCTCACACACACTCTCACACACACGCTATAGGAAGACTGGATTGCGGTCAGAGACACTTAAACACAATGCTCATTAATTGACAATTGAGAAAAAAAAAAGTTCAGATCAACATGCTAGCAAGTAAACCAAGCGGCGAGTTCGAGACGTTGTTTTATTTTACTTTAGTATCTTCTTCCTACTCTGTATATACTTTCACTCACAAAAGTAAGTACACCCCTCATATAAAAATAAAACTTGGATATATTTGGAGTCGTCAATCTGCAGCTTGTGTAACAGTATAGAATTACTGTTCTCTGAAAATGTGATGTGCAGCGTCACATGACCTGTTCATCACGTCTATGTGGTTGTCAGTGGCTGAGTATGTCTCCAGACCTGAACCCTATGGAGCACCTGTGGGACGTCCCACGTGATATCATTATGGAGGAGTGAAGAGGTTCCCAGCAACAACACGTGCAGCTCTGGTGAAGTCCAGGTCCAGGAGGATTAAGGCTGTTATAGATAGCAACGGTGCTCACACACAACACTGACACTCTGGACACAGTTTTGACATGTTTACTTAGAGTGTACTTATTTTAGTTGCCAGTTATTTAGGTAATAAAGTCTGCATGTTGAGTTCTTCTTAGACGACAATAAATCTGTACTGATATACAAACTGCACACTGACAACTCTAAAATAGATCCAAGTTTTATTTCTATAGTCTTGTCCTTTATAACCTATAATGAAGTGGTTGCTGAAATGTGAGATACTGTGTGTGTGTGTGTGTGTGTGTATATATAAATACTTCTAAGGTACTTAAAGATGAATGTAAGTAATAATTTGATTAGTTAATAAAAGTTTATTTAGTTATTACTACTACAACAATTTTAGCCAACCTGAATTATTTAAATGCAGTATCAGTCAAAAGTTTGAACGTGTAAAAGTTTGATCTAATATACTGTTTCCAGAGGTGTAATACAATTTTGTACTTAAGTAAAAGTACTGTTACTTTAGTGAACTTTTACTAAAGTACAAGTAAAGTTACCCTTATAAAAATGTACTCAAGTAAAAGTAAAAAGTAGCTCATTAAAAATTTATTTAGAGTAAAAGTTACTTTATTATTATTTTTTTAACAGCGGCGGTGGGATGGGGAATGGAACCCCCTCGCATAATAAGTCTGTTCCCTTTGTTGTGCTTAAAATCAAAGCGGTGGCTTAAATATGACAAGGGGTTTGCTTCATAAGAATTTGTTGGCATTTCACTTTTAGCTGTGTCTGCATCACTGGCATCTGTTTTGTCCGTCTCCATCAATCAATCAATCAATTAATCAATCAATCAGTGCAGTGGTTTTTGGGGTGCAATTTTTTTCCTTACCTGTTGTATTATTTGTATTATTTTTCATTTTCATTAATTTATTTTTTACTCAGTAGCGAATATGATTTAAAATGTAGTAAAGTATAATACTTTAAACGAAACATACTAAAGTAAAAGTAAAATTACAGATTTTAAAAACTACTTTAAAAAGTAGAAGTACACAAAAAAATCTACTTAATTCCAGTAATGCGAGTAAATGTAATTCATTACTTTCCACCTCTGAAGTGGAGTCTGAAAAAGTCTAAAAGAGTTATAATAATGTTTACCTAAATACTAATACTTTATATTCTCTAAAAGTGCTAGCTCAGCTTAGCTACAGTAGCTGAGAGATAACTAGCAACCCAGTGTATGTCAAATGTTTAAAACCCAAATTAAGTTTAAAACTGTAAATATGTAGAAAATAAACAGTCGGTTTGCCCCCAAAATCAGTCCCTGGGACCCTGTATGTTCTGCACAGCTTTCCTTCGTGGACTCAGACAAGAAATCTTAAAATATTTCCTGAGACATGCTCAGTTCTCATGAACGTCAACATTCTTTACATTTATTGTTAATAGTTCTGCAAAATAATTTAGCTTTTTTTTATTATTAGATGTCTTAGCTAGTTAGTTTTGTTAATTTATGTTGTTAATTTATGTTAAATGTACAGTATGGACTGTAGCACCTTGTCCTGTACGTCCTGAAGGAACGTTGTTTGATTTCACTGTATATGGCTGAAACGACAATAAAAGCCTTGACTTGACAATTGTGAATATAACAAAGACAAAATATTATTCTGCATTTTTTCTTTTAATTAAGAAAAGTTTAAAAAGTAGACTTTTAAGTAAAATCTTCTCGTTTTAATTTGCAGACTTCACTGGGATTAAGGCAAATTTTTACAATGTAGGTTCTTAAGGGTTCGATGTAGAACATCACAGTGTTTAATGAGGAACAAGTGAAGAATTCTTCTAAGAAATCTTCTGAACTGCTTGTTTCTTTGGTTTCTGACAAACCAGTGCGTTAGACGCAGACCTGAAGAACAACTGAAGAACCTTTAATAGAGCTAATTGTCTTTATCTTTATTGAAATAAATATGAATCCAGACTTGACTCTACTATTAACCTTAACATTTCCATAAAGTCTTTCCAGCTAAACCTTAAACACACCGACAGTTTTATTTTTTATAGATGTGTGATATTAAACTACTTATTTGCCATCAGCACTAAAAGCGTTCTGCTCGTGCAGCAGCATCATGAGAGAGTTCCAGAGGATGAGTGAGATTGATGAGCCGTAATGAGCCGAGGATCTGGCCGACGTCCTGCACGTTGTCTCCTCACACCTTCCTCTGAACCGTCAGCATGTGAGCCGACTGTAATGAAAAACGCTTCAGCGCAGGGCGGCAGGGAAACGTTTAAAACCCTCGCGGGAGCACATTAGAGACGAGAAGCTCCAACGAAACCAATTAAAAGGAGAGGCGAGGGACGGACAGCGCATCCAAATAACCACGAGTCCTGGTGTGTAATAAAGCGCGCTGAGGAGTCAGTGCAAGCCAAGAGAAGGAGAAAACTCAAAGCAGAGCTGCTCAAACACACACACAGGAGTTAATTACCTTTCAAAAATCACTGTGTACTTTTTTATTCCCATTTTTTTTTTACTCCATGGCCAGTTTGTGGCTCCGCCCCCTTAGATCTCTGGCACACCCACTTGGTCACACCCTCTCAAATGTACGGTAGTAAAAACACAACTACGAAGCGGAAACATTAGCGCTAGCAAATTTTATCAGCTAAACTGATGTGTGATGTGCCGCTAATCCACTTTTTCAGCATACATCAGTCCCGCCTAATTGACCCTCAGGTCTAAGTTCACCTAGGCGCAAAATATTCTTACTCCTTATTCTTTTCCTCTTCAGAGCATCTACTTTTACGGATTTGTTCCTTTGGGCGGCTGCTTTAGTTGTAAAAGCAGAATAGCGCACTTTAAAACACGATTACGCCAAAAAGGATTCTAATAAAACATTATTAGGTCCATTCCTGGGGGCGGGACTTGGACAAAAAAAAACCCGGAAAAAATATGCAGGTTACAAATGTGGGAGGGGCAAACACTCCTTCTCTTGTCAATTACACTGACACGAAACCATCACCTGAGAGTTCATGTATGTGTGAGAGGGCAGAGAGAGTTTTACTTCATCTTCACTTGGCACACGGTCATGTGATATTAGGGAGATGGCTGGTGGGCGGGGAAAAAAAAACATGGGATTATTGACGGAGTGTTTGAACATGAAAAATACAAAAATGCGGATTGACTTCATAATGACTCGTTTTTGTTTAAAAAATTCTAGCACCTGTTTATACTAAAGATTAAGAGGAACAACATAGTAATACGAATTTGAGAATGTCTTTTTATTTACATTTTAAAGCAGATATAAAACATTTAACTCAAAAATGTGCAATCAGAAAAACCAGCACAGAGAGAGAGAGAGAGAGAGTCTCCTCCAAGATCCGAAACATGGGCAAAAATCCGGGCAGCTTCTTCTCATGTGTTAAAAAAAAAAAACAAAAAAAAACACACACACACACACACACACACACACACGACACCTTCACTCCATCCCAGAAATATTATTCATTCACAAACCACATGGACTGAAGGACAGCCATTAAGTCAAACACAGGGAACAAAATGAAATAATGTATATAAAAGTACCAGTAAGGACAAAAACAATAAAGAAAATTTCTCCCAAAGACGTCCTTCCCTAAAGACAGGCCTCTGCTGATCAGCAATCGCATGCCGTCTCCGTACCAAACGTCTTCTTGACCTGGTGATCGAGACGTCTATGAGTAGGACACCCGTGCACGTAGCTTTATTGTGCTTGCATTTAAAAAGCAGCATAAACACAGCGCTCCGTTTTCTGCTCGGATCGTTTGTGAAATGATGAACCACATGGAGCGTTCTTCACTTTTCAGCTCAAGATAGATGGACAGAGAGAGAAGTTTATTATTCCTAAAGGGACATTCTAATCACCTCCGGAGTAGTGAGAGCATGTTGGTGTTTTAAGGCTGCAGTACGTTGCTAGATTTTTAATTTCTGAGAATTAAGGAAGCCTTATTGAAAATAAATACATTACAATTTAATAAAATATTTTGAGCCCAAGCGCGAGTTAGAGTCTGGATCTTATGGTTCAGGAGGTACAATGTGTTTGGAGAAGGATGGAGGCAGTCCATGCCCGACCGAAATTTTAATATTTAAACAATTGACAAACTCAAACACAGACCTGCAATCTCTTCAGCACCGCTAGCTCAGGTGTCCTTATTTTGTTATTATTTACAAACACGGACCCAGACAGAAAGAAAAAATTATCAGACCTTTCAGAAATCATGGATTAAACTGAAGAAGACAAACACCACCAACAACAGGAATTAATATTTGGATGTGGTGTGATTTTTTTACAGGGGTGAAGGTTCTCATCAGTAAAGATGTTTGATTTCAGGTATTAAAGGGTGTTTGTGGTCTGAAACAAAGAAAGGAACACTTCCTTTAAAGAATAAGAACTAAAAACCAACTTTTTATGTAATGATTTATAATGTCAGGGGCGTGGCAAAACAGAGGCTCATCCTCAAACTTTTTTTTTCAACTTTTTTGAATAGTAAAATGTTATGTATTGCAGCTTTAAAATGCAACATTGTAATATATTTAAGGAAAAAGAGTAATATAAAATATTGGTACTGCAATATTTTATATAAGAACAACATGTGATAGTCCGGCATGCATGTGCGTGATGAGTTTGTAACAAAGCTCCGCCCACACCAGCTCTCAGTTGCTAGAAATCGTTCCTACAGTATGGTTAAATTTAGCTAGCAGCATACGAACGTTTGAGCTCGTTGATGATGTCATGATATTTACGGGCACCAGACTATCGAAGAGATGAGGAGTGTGTCGTAGACACATCCTCCAGAACCAGAGACTCCCAACTCACTCCTAAACTACGGCAACAGGAAGGAGAAACAGGCTCTGATGAGTGCGGTGTGATATTCTGTGTGATATCATCATGAACTCTGAGGTATTAGCATACAAAGAAATGCTAAAGGTACACGAACAGTGTGTAAATGCACTGATTAGTCTGCGTGATGAGGAGATAACGGTGTGATATCAGCATGTGCCATAAAACACTGCAGTAATAAAATGCACTAAAGTTGACCACATGACCAGGAACGTGCCAATCACCAAGTCCGAATTAAGGTGAGAATTTCCATAATTCTTTTTAACGAGAATTTAAACGAGTTCATTACACAATAACATTAAGATTCAATTTGAACATTCCAGTTAGGAAGCTGTGGTCAGAGCGCAGGGTCAGGCCAGGATACAGCGCCCCCTGCAGGCGATAGGGCTAAGGACCTTGATCAGGACCACAACAGTGACTTTCTTGGCTGAGTGCTGGTGCTCGAACCTCCGACCTTGTAATCAGTAACCGAGAGCCTTAACTGACTGAGCCGCCGCTGCCCTAAACAAGTGCGAGTGACTCTGGACTGCGACTGGTTTTACATAGACGTGGAGTTAAAATGGAAGAAGTCTCCAGTTCCGGCGCTTTAGTAACAGTCAGAGGTAACGCTGTAACTAAGCTTTCCCACACTGACAAGAGACCCACACGCTTAAACACAACTATAACAAGTTTAAAAAAAAAATAATACTCTGATATTTACCTCTGTGGAGATGATGACATCATCAGAATAAATCAGTGACATCATTTTAAACCCTCCACCCTTTTATCTACTCACTTTCACCGTTTCAGCATCAAGTTAACAGAACATTTTAATCAGTTAATTACCGAGCCGCGGCGATCTGCAGGAGGAAAGAACCGCGTTTACTCAGGAACCACAACGTAACAAACGTAGAACTCAAAAACTCGTACAACAAACGTACCATTAGATGAGTTTAAACCCACACGAGCTCACTATTCCCTACTGAGTGTACTCCGGGTGCTCGGTACTCGTTACCATCTGTCGCAGTGCATTATGGGATTCCACCTGACACACTTAAATACTCAGAGTAGTGCAGAAGGTAAGTGAGCACAGAGCGGTTTCGAACACAGGAGTCTGCTCAGGGAAATGTAAAGGAATGTCTTCAACTCTGTAAACAAGTATTTTAATTGAAGCTACAAACAAACAGTTCATGATTCAGAACAGGGACACTGATTAACTACGAGCAGCTCTGCATCAACGCAAACGATCAGGGACGTACGAACGCTCGTTTAATGCTAATTATGATTTAGCAACCAATATAAACAAATTTCGTTACTACAACGAGTTTCTTTGTTTTGATCTGGTCAAAACGTGGAAGAGTGCATTCGGATAGCTAGCTAACTAAATCGAGCTACGTCCGTACCTGCGTTTTTACACTACGTATAAAACTTAGCTATTCTAACGGTCGCTGCTAGCGTTATCACAGCTTAGTGATATATTAGATTATGCTTAATAAAGACTCACTAAAATAAACAATGGATTTGAAATTCCTCAGATTGCAATCTGTATATATTTTTTAACTAAGCTGTGATAAAAGTAAAAAAATAGTAAAATAGCTTTTTATTAAGCTATAAAAAAACTAAAATATAAAATAAAAACAATGTCATTAAGGCTGAACCCTCCATGTGACCTCTCGGACCTGACTGCTCATTTAGCTCACTCGTTAAACCATTTTTGGGTGCTCTGTTAACTCCTCCCACCGGATCAATACTTCATCTGCTACTTACTTAAACAAACAAACAAATTATCAGTGCTTTCCTCTGGTGGAAACGTAAACACATGAACTTTAACGTCACGACCAGCCACGAGAAGCCCATCCCCTCGCTATGACATCGTAGAAAGCATGTGAGGCGAGGCAGGGCGTGTCCTGTCGCTCAGTAGTGCTTCTCCTGCAGGTAGTCTTTCATTTTGTTGGGTAAAGGCAGTTTCTGAATCAGGTCTATGCGCGTGTACTGACGAATCACGAAGCGGCACGAGTACTGCAACGAGCGCACCTGCATGAACCGCGAGACGGGATTGGTCAGTCTGACGGGGTAGGTCACAGCCCCGGGTAAGCGTGACCTGGAGTAGCAGAAGGCGCCGTTTTCCGAATCCCTAACGGAGTTGTGGACGAGCTCTACGATAGAGGTGTGGCCTTCCATGTCTGGCTGCTCGTAGAAGCTGAAGGAGCCGTTGGAATGTTCGATCCGGGTGTGAAGCGTCTTCCCTTGTGAGCGGAAACTCAAACTTAGAAGATAGCGGTCGTCTGAGCTGTCCCGAACAAGGAAGGAACCATCTGGAAGGTTTGTGAGTTTCTCCTCAGCTTCCCAACGTGTGATCGGACCCCAGTACCAGCCCTGTTTGGCCAGTTTCTTCAACTCCACCGTGAGACTGGTGACCACCATGGGGCCGCCAGTCTGCACCGCATCATACACCCGCTGGACTCCCGGCGCTGAGTTCGGATCGAAGCTAAGATGTTCCAGGACCGAATCAGCTAATCGGGTCCCACCAAACACAGGAAGGCTGCTGACAGGAAGCGGAGGTAGCAGAGGAGACTCCAGACGCGAGCTCTGCAGGAGAACATTAGCGGTGTTCAGGAAGAGCCGGTTTACTGACGGCTCCATGAAAACGTCAGGAGACAGGAGGTCATGACTGATGGAGTCTTCGTCAGCGTGAAGAGAGCACTCGCTCTGAGGCAGCACGTCCATCGGCGACGTCCCATCCAGGCAATAAGACCGAGACGCCTCATCTTCGGCGAAAAGTCCCTCATCTAAAGGCAGCGCGTACCGAATGTAGTCCTGAGCAGTGAGGCCGATGACGACCGGCACGTGATCGTCCATTTCCAGATCTCCGCTCTGAGGGTCAGGGCTCTCGCCGCCGAATATCTCGTCTCCCAGGAAGCTCTTCTGGACAGCGTTGAGAGACAAGCTCGAGCTGCTGGACGGGATCAGTGCGTCGACCCGGGCGCTGCATGCCTCCTCAGAGGCCGTCACTCTGAGAGGCCAAGGCGTCAGGCTGTAATGGTGGCTGTGTAAAGACGTTGCGTGAGAAGACCGTTGCGGTGTCAGGTCGCGTAACGTGATGGGCTCGGACGCTGATGAGAATGCATCGTCGTCGATCGAACACACGGACGGAGAGCTCGCTTTGACTTTGGGTTTCTGCTTCGTCGACAGTCTTCTCTTTAGCGTCCCCATAAGACCCTCGCTTTTAGAGCGACCTTTAGATCCCTTCAGATTTAAGTCCTCGTTATCTAAATTAGCATCCGCGATGTCCTTGCCGTAGCAGCCACCGTAAACAGAAGGCTCTGAAGGAAAGCCGGTGGACAGGTCTGGCTGCGACACCGCATACTCGTGCTCTTCTTTTCCTTTTATGCTTAATGACTTCCTGATGGTGTTAAGACTGAATTTCTTCATCCTGGATATTCCCTGCGTGAGAACAAGGAGAGCAACAAAGGACGCGGCGGTGGCAGCGAACGCGGGGCGCTTCACATTGCTGATCTTAGCGCATGGATGTGCCTAGAAAACAGAAAGAGGGAACGATATTACAGAGGTATTTATACATTTATAACAGATATATCTGACTGTGTGGACCTGATACTGATATGAAAACACAAACTGTTTAGATTTCATGGTTTCTGTCTTTAAATGTTTTATACCATAAACACCTCATGACACTGACACCCTGGTCGCATAACGACATTTAACTGAACTTGTAAAGAAACAGAAACTAGTTATGAACCGTAAATCTTCTGTGTGTTGATTCATGTATCGCTACACTGACTTCAAAATCGACTTGAGTGCAGAAGCTTCGAGTGGTGCAACAGAAACACATTTTTTACGAACACATTAAAGGCCACGATCTGCCTTTTTCTCCGAACTCCATGAGTTAATTAGTCTCAAAACACACCAATTACAGGAGCTCATTAAAAATTAGAAACTGCACACACTCGCGTATCCACAGCCACTCAACCCTTTGGAGGTGTTTGAAGCAGTAAAATGACGCCTTTCTTTATAATCATACAGGTGGCGCATTCTGAACTATTCACACATTTTCATCCCATGTGGTAGGAGTTATTTGCTATTATTTGTTTAGAAATAATATTTATAGCAGATGACAGAGATACACGCCGCTGAGTTAAATATTTAGGGCCCAAGCACTATGACAACCGCCCTCTTGTTCTTCTAAGGATATTTTATTTATGTGGGTCTTAACTAGGGTTGGGTACCCGAAAACCAGTGCCAATATGGCACCGGTACCTATATAACCAGTATGTACTGAACCGAAACAAAACGTGAATTTCGGTGCCTCATTTCGGTGCCACTTAAATGCCTGAACTGTCGATTGAATGATGCAGTTGTAATATGCATCAGATTCATCAACACACATGATCGCTTGTAAAATTTAAACACTGCATTCATGGGGTGTCAGAAATGATCGGAAAAATAAATTATTTCTTAATTAGAAAAATCTTGAGAACTTCCGATAGCTTTGATAATACAAATCCAAAACATTGTTGCAATAATATTACTGTCCATTTTATTTTTGTAGATAAAAAGTTTATTAGATTAGATAAAAAAATTAAAAGCACAAATCATCAGGAAATGAGACCATCTGAAATGCGTGTGAATGCAGCAACTAATGTTACACTCGCTCTGACGGCAGCAAATGGTCAACCGCTATTTCAGCTTGCTAAGTTAAACAACTTTTGTTAAAATGCCTAAAACTAAACGGCCGAAAGTGTGGCTATATTTTACAAGAAAGAATTCCGACACCGCAACGTGCAGCAAATGTTTTACAGCAGATGGGTGTAAAGGAGAAAACACGTCAAATCTAATGAAACATTTGAGGGCACACGGAATAAACTTAAAAGCAGAGGGATGCACCGTGTTTGACAGCTTGTCGCAGACAACAGCCGGCACTATCGGTGTGGACGACCCCAGCCCCAGTCATACCAACCGTAGCAAAAAGAAGTCCACAGATTATAATGACGACAGCAGCCTTTCCGCAGGTTAGTTATAGGCTAATGTAATGTTAATCGCAAAATGCAAATCTTGCATTAATGCTAACAAATGGTCAAACGGATTCTTTGCCAATTTACCATTGCAAAGTAGGCTAATTTAACTAAGGAGAAATTTTTTATTTTTGTACAATAAAAATGTATACTTGAGTCATCCACCATCATTTTGTGGCTTTTGTAAAGTATCGGTTCAGGCACCATTTTGGCACCGGTACTGTTTTAAAAATATCGATTTAGCACCGGTATAAAAAAAAAACCCAAACAATACCCAACCCTAGTCTTAACATGTTTAAAAAGTCATGAAAATCAGCACACAGGCACGTTTGCAAAACACACCAAATGCAATCTGATATACTCCTTCTAGGGATTTACATGATTGACACCAGTGGCGGCTGGTGAAAATTTTTCCTGGTGGGGCTGATGTGACAAAATATTTCTTTGCTTAGTCCAATATAAGAATTAAAATCAACAGTCAGACGATGATTACAATTAACAGTAATGATTTAATCTCCTCCTCAAAATCACAAGTTTCACAGATAAAGTAAATGAACAAATTTCCATTGTATAATACGCCATGCATGCTTAAGAGAGTATCAAATACAATAATCAACATCAAAGGGTATGATCAGCTGGATCACCTTTCAAGCAAAGTTGCATCTCAAAGTGGTTCACACAAAGAAAAACAGTTTTAAAAATGCAATTTAACACAACAGTCTAAAACGGGTATATTAATAAGGATCTCACCGAATTTGGTGGAAACTGCTCTTCACTCGTTAAGTTCGCCATCATTACTCTGATTGACCGCGCCTCAAAAGAAAAAAAACTTAAATCTCGCGGTATTATCTGCTGCTTGGGGCAGAATTTTCAGCGCCCCAAGACCATAAAATTCTGAGAAACTGATTGGCCGCATATTTATTAATTTACCCTAGCAACAGTACATGACGGGCTATTTGGCTGCACTCAGGGGTGCTTTTTCTCAGCGCCCCATGACAGAAACGATACAAGTCTGTCTGTGGAAATTTACTGGTGAATGAATGTCACTACGTGGAAAATGTAGGCACATACGCATGTGGGCACATACTGGTGGGTAAACCGAATTTAAAAACTTAATTTGTAAAAATATATTTTACATTTTTAGCCCCTCTTATCAGGGAGGGCGGTGCCCCAGCGCCCCCTATGGGCCGGCCGCCACTGATTGACACCAAACCGAGCCAAAACATTGAGGATGCAAAAATGTGAAGGTATTTTGACATCTCCAATGGTTGAGCTGTGGTGATACCTTAAACTTATGCTGAAAATTGGCTAGTAACTTCCTGAGTGACATCACATTGAGTGGCATCATAGTGTGATGCTTATTACCAGCATCCAGGGCTTTTTGGACGTCTTAACATGATCACAAAGCAGACAGGTTGGGCCCGCTCATCATTGCTTTGGAAGTTGAAACATTATTAAACTCATGTATTTAAATGTTAGTTTGTATCACCTAAATGCTGCACTTAGTTTTTAAAGGTTTAAAATTGTAACAAAATCTCAGAAAAGCACAATTTTGAATTGGGATATTTATAAAATCATGATACTTGTAGAATCTTTGTATTGTGATGATATTGCATCATATGGTGATTCCTTACACTACAAATTTACAAACAATGTTGTTTTTGACTTAAAACAGATATGTTTGCAGTAATCTGTGACAATGCTGATGTTCTGCCACAATATTTTCTAAAAATTACTAATAACAATTTATAGTAATTAATAGTTATAGTTAGTACTTATATTACAAATGGACAATACTTTATGAAATGAACCTCTACACCAGAGTCTGATGTGAAAGTAAATCCTGATGTTTTTGAAGTGATACAGGTGTGAAGTGATACAGTAGTAAACCCTCTGATGTTTAAGGAGCAGCACAACCTTACCTCAGGCCTGACCCTGCTGGACCTGCATTAGCACCTGAGCTAAACCTGAAGGCACAATAAGAACAGCTTGTGCTCTCAGTGTTTGAAGAATGAAATCAGTCACCCGGTTACCTTTGTGTCCTCGGGGACTCGGGGACAGTGTGTCAGCTCATCGCAGTCCTCATCCTCGGTATAAACCGCCTGAGACTCACACAGCTTCAGGATTTCTCCTCATATTTTAGCTCATACCTTTAACATGGGGCTCTCAGTCTCCTTAAACGCGCATGCGCACCGTTTTCACGCATGCGCGTTCACGGCGTGACGCACGAGAGCTCTGACAGGAGTTTTGCCTCGGTTAGCTTAGCTTCAGTGCACAGGTTAACAAAAATAATTCATTTTTGCCTTAGAAAAAAGGTAAATATGTGTCTTATTTGTATACACTTAATTCACACTCAGTCCAGTCCACACCGTCCGTGTGTTTGTGTTTTAAACAGTACCGGCTTTAAAAATATGAAGTATTTTATCCCCCGTTAGCTTTACTGAACAGCGATGATGACGCCACTACGGTGGCCGGGAAGGTCAATACTGACAAAAATGTTTAATTTCTACAACGAGATTTTTTTTTTTTTTGTCGGTATTGGCTGAAAGAATGATTTAGCCACACAAAAGCATTTTTTTATTCTACACAATACGTTTTTTAACACCTTTTCCTTATTTATTCATTTTAACCATGGGTGCCAACAATTTTGTAACTGAGGACATTAGGACTAACCAGATAACAAAAGACAATGTTAAATGTTGTAATGAAGATTAAATCTAGTTTAGCATAAACTAATAGCTTGCTAACATTTGGTCAGATGTGAGAGCTGAGTATGTTAGCATGTGTTTTTACACTTAGCATAAAAATCTGAGTGTAATATAATTACAGTAATGCACATAAGGGTGACTCGTAGTCCTAAATGTCTTTAAATTTATTTGCAAATGTGGAAGAAAGAAGGAGAGGCTGTAATCCTCCATTGGCAAGGGTCGAAAATGTATACAAAACCCACAGAAACCAGTTACTCTTCGTATTAATCGCATACTGTATTTACTTCACCCCTACATACCCTTTCCTTCAATTACTGTGTGAAAAAATTTTTTTTGTAAGAATTTTAGATACATTGCTGTTTCTTTTCTTTGCCTGTCTCACAAACTACATCAGTCTGTCAAAGATTAGCCACATTTACATATCAGACATTGCTGATATTACGGCACAGCATTACAGCATAATCTTGCGGAAGTTAGAAAACGTTAGCCGGCTATCAGAAAGTACCGTGATCAGTGTTGCCAACTATTTTCAATAAAAAGTAGCTAAAGTCTGCTCGAAAAAGTCACCAAATGTCACTAGATGATGTCATGCGTATATTTGCATATTGATGATGTAATTACGTTGTATTTGCATTCTGCGTGTTTTCCCTAATCCTTCCTCACGTGTCCAATATAAAACTGTTGACAATTACGTTACATATTTTCTGTCAACCAGCAGTTACGTCCTCTACAATGAAATAATTTAGGAATCCGGAAGCTAGCGCTCACTGATCAGAGCAGACACAGGGAGATGAGTAACTGTAGTGGGAAAGCAAGACCTAGCGCTTATAGGATGTACTGGCATTTGGAAAGTTGCTAAGGTTTGTGCAAAAGTTGCTAGATTTGTCACTAGGCACTTTTTTGAAAAAAAAAAAACGACAAAGTCGCTAAGTTGGCAACACTGACAGTGATACCTCGGCATACAAACCGAGCCTCCCGCCTCCTGAATTTTCGCATTAAGAACTAAAAATTTTAGCAGGACATTTGTTGCAGCATTTAAAGCATTTTCTACATAAGAGTGAACGAACTAAGCACCAGCTAAGTTGCGTGTACGTCTGGGAGCAGTTTAAAGCTTGTTTGCATCAAATTTTGCATTTTGCTTAAGATTAATTTAATTTATTTAATTTAAGATTTAGTAAAGACATAGCACCATGGGTACAAATAATTAAGGTTAAGTGAGGTTTAATGTCTAGTTATTTTGTATTTTACTTTATTTACATGTAAATTCTAAATGCTTTTATTGTTTTTATATGCAAAAATATTATTATAGTGTTATAGGATTATTATACACCCTAAAAAATGCTGGGTAACTATTGGACTAACTACATGCTGGGTTAATTTAACCCAGCAAAATGGGTTATTTTTTTAACCCAGCAAAATGGATTAAATATTCAACCCAAATGCTGGGTCATATTTAACTATAATGCTGGGTTAATTCTACCACATAAATTGGTCAAATGTTCTACCCAGATGTTGGTTCATTTTAACTGGAATGTTGAGTTAATTCTACCTCACAAATAGGTTACAGTGAATCTGTATAAAATAATATATATATTTAAAGTTTTGCAAACCATACATATATGCAATAAACAACATCCTATTAAATGTTCATAGAAAAAAACGTTTATTTTTCAAAAGCACAAGAACAGACAATCAACAGCGACATCATTACTATACTATTACTCACAAGGGCAGAATGGAGTAATAACACAAATAGGCTGAGGCAGATTCTACAGAGCAGGATCTCTCTGTGACATTAGATATCTTTTCTGCAGAACAAAACTATCCAGCCCTGGTCCCGTTTTAACATACAAACACTGTCTATGACTTTTCAAGTAGGCCTTGCTACTTGACATTACAAAAAGTCCTATACAGGAGAACACTACTTTGGAGTATATAAAAATATAAAATGCCTTGAAGCACACATCAACCGCTCCAAGTAGTGTGGATTGCTCCAGAGCCTGTCCCACCAGAACGAAGAGAGCAGCGCTGGTCCCACCTGAGAGCAGCGCTGGTCATCATCTCCCAACGTCAGGATGTACAGTAGGGGTACGGCCTTGACACTTCAGCCTGCTGGAGGTATTCCACCATGTTGGTGCCAAACTTAGAAAGAAATTAAAGAAAGTAAAAAATTTGTTAAATAACAAAGATTAAACTGAATAAGACTATCAATTTAATGTGTAATAGGATTTATACTAAATAAAAAATTACAACGCTAGGGTATAGGTAACCTGAAACAAAAACATGGAGACAAAATAAAATAAGCAAAATAAGCATGGCTTTTGGGATAAAGCTCATATATATATATATATATATATATATATTTTTTTTTTTAGTCAGACTAGTTGATCTTGTGGTCTGCGTTGATTTTAAGCTAATTACTGAGAAAATGCATTGTCATATCTGGGGTCATACTGGCACATTACAATCCCCCAAATATTAATACTTCCATCTAGTAGTTATCTGTACAGCTGACTGATAGTTAATTTAGCCTGAGTCACAAGCAACTTTGGTTAAAGAGGGCTACCTGGTTAGCTTACATGCAGCAGTCATATTTACATACTACTTGCCAAAGGGGGAAAGGTGTAAAATATTGTTATAACTCGGGAGAAACGCGGGCGACTTTTGACCGCGGAGTAAATTACTAGCTAGTGAAAAACGGGAGGTTAGCAGGTGTGTATATTTGTGAGAGGATCAGTGTTTTGTAACACCCCAGCATTTTATTCTCTCAAACAGTGAGATTAATAAAGTTCTAATGTTAATGTGGTTGCTAACGCTAGCAACCTAACTAAATGCTAGCGTCATGCTAATACTACTGTTACAGTTTCGTCACCCTGCAAACATTCTACAGAGAAAGATAAAAAGCTCAGACATCTTATCCGTTTCCTTCACACACAGGCAGCTATAGTCAGCTAAATTATCTTACCTCAGACCAGCCTGAAAGTTTAAGTGTAACCTTAACACGGTAACAGTAATAAATGTTACATATAGTAATAATTTTTCAGTCATATGTGACTTAGGTGAGTGAACATGTGTATACAGACCTTGTATTTAACGTCATTTTCCCTTAAATGAACCGTCATCAGCGGTGTGGGAGCTCAAGAAAGACACGAAGCTCTGACTGACAGCCGCTGAATCCACCGGTGAACTTTGGGGGAGGAGCCAAGCAAACTTTAACTCAGCAGCTGGGTTACACAAAAACTACCCAACTCTCTGTAAATAACCCAGAAAAATGACCCAACAGAGGCAACCCAGCGCTTGGGTAGAAAAAACAACCCAGCGTTTTTTAGAGTGCAGTGTTATAGGAAATTGGTAATATTTTTGGGAGGCTGGAACACACGGATTACGGATTATCTGCATTTACATTATTTCCTATGGAAAAATGTGTTTCACAATACGAAATTTCACCTTAAGAACTCCGGAAAAGATTAAATTTGTATGCTGAGGTACTGCTGTAATGCTTGGTTTATCCTTTCTAGCATGATATTTAGACTAATATAATGTCAAGCTGTTATAGCATGGCTCGCAAAACAGCAATTAAAAATGTTGTACTGTTTACTTCACTTTCTGATCCAGTGGGTATTTTTGCTTGTAATATGATGTTGGAAGGTCGGGGCAAACTCGCACAGATCTGCAGACCCCCACGGCGGCTCAGATAGCACGTCCATGTTTGAGTACGGATCCTCCGATGATTCGGTGGTGGTCTAATTAGTGTCAGTATGGCTTCAGGAGGAGTGCCTGTGTGTTCCTTTGGTTAATTGATGTCACACTTGGCTCTTTATTAGCTTTTTCCCTTCTGTACTTTCTTTCTTTGACAGCGTTGTGTTTTTTTTTCTGCAGTTGGATATGCTGAAGTTTGCAGTGTGGAGACACTTACAGCGGGAACACGTAATTAATTCACCTTATTAGAGCTGTTCGTGGTACAGTGTTTTTCACCTTCTTAAGAGTGCTAATTAAAAGTCACACTTTAAAATCTATTTTGATTCCCAACTGCGATTTACACTGTCACATATTCAGTTTTTCAGCACCAGTTTTACAACACAGTAGTTAATGATTGAGACAATTAAAGCAAGATAAAAGGACATAAACAGACACCAGGGGGCACACAAACAATTATTGTAGCGTGTTTACATAAAATTATTATGATTTTTGTTATTAGAACCTAAAGGTGTGTACCCTGATGGATGAAGCTCTCTACAGAAATGTAAACACATTGCACAGAATTTTAATGTACTTTCCATCAATAGTTTAGAACTAAATAATAACGAAATAAGTCACATGGGAAAGTCAACATGGTATTTGGATACAAAGGACATTATAAGGTAGGGTCATATTCTAATGTACTGTTTTAAGCTAAATCTAAGCGCCGCCCTCTTGGTGGGGAGACATGACTGACTGACTGTCCTTTTTTCGCCTGAACCTAGTTCAGAGCGTTTGCAAAGATTTTATAAAAAAGTAAAAGTGATTGAATCAGTAAATAGTTCAGTTATAACCAGGGTGTGTCTGAATGTGTTTGAATCAGTGAGACATTTCAGGGAGTCACTAGGTCCTGTTAAAATTTGGACATTTCTAGTGTTTCTGATTACATATGCATTATAAAATCACGTAATCTGATCAGTGCACATGCGGACAAAGTGAATCAAGTGAATCATTTAACTGAGTCTACCTAAATTTTAACTCCCCATGAGGTCAAATGTATTCCTCTTCCCCTAACACACTTATACATGTATAAAACCAGTCCTCAAATATAGAGGTTTTTAATCCTACTCTGGTGGACCGTTTTATCTCACATGTGACAATCCTGTGTGAACCTTCTCCCTACATAGTGCATTAAATAGGATACAGAATAAAGTAATGCTGTATTTTTACACCCTAAAATTTAATACCTGACTTTATTTTGGATTTAAAGGTATCAGGAGCACGCACAGAATGATTCTGTGAACAATTTGACATTTCTATGAAGGTCAAAGGTCATGCTTAGCAGTCAGGACCAGCCTATTTTATCAGGTGAGTGCACAGCGAGTGGCAGAGGGACAATGAGATTGATTTCGGGGCACCGGAGCTCGGCATGAGCGCATGATTACTCACGCGCACTCACGGTGATGGGAGTGATGGATCACAAATCAATGCTGATTGTCGACGTGGAGCTTTTATTCCGAGAGTCAGTCAAGGTCGACTTTTACACACACCTTGGAGACATTTTTTGGGGGACAAAAGAAATAATAGAAAGCTCTCTGTCTGATATGAGAAAGGAAACATGAAAAGGTGTCACTGCGCTAAGAAAATGCCTCTGGGAAAGCGTTTCACATCTCTTTAAAGGTGACATTTCAGAAAAGATTAAAAAGCACATAATTCTTTTTTTTTTTTTTTTACTTCAGTTGCAGTTGGATCAAACAGGACATGTTTGGTGTTGCACAAAAAACACTGAAAGAATCATAATGTCTATAAAATATATAATGTGTAATAATTATTATTATTTTATTATAATTTATTATTACACTACAGAGATGCTGATTTCTTAAATTATTTAATTTTTTAATTAACATTTACAATAAATTAATAAAAAAACAACTAGTAATTTTTTTGTATATAACATAAACATATATAACATAAAAGGAGACTTCCTGCTTTTTTGTTTTTTACCATACATTGGAAGGCGGGGCCTAAAGAGTGGAGACTAAAGTCCAAGAAGCCACAATTTAGACACTAAACATGTCTCAGCTTATTGACAGCAGTTAATGAAAATAAATGTTTTTATCAGACTTTTCTTTTGATTAATATTTATATAAAAATAGTGCTGATATAACACAGTGTGCAGGAGTGTGACTTCCCTGTGGTATGTAAAGGCCCATGTCAATGTGGTGTGAAGGTGTTGTGGTTTAACAAGTATGGAAGTGACTTATTTAAATATATACAGTATGGCACATCTAATTTAGATACAGTAGGTGGTGTATAACTGCATACAGTATGACTGCAGATGAATTCCTGCTATCTGTTATCATCACATGTGTGTGTGTGTGTGTGTGTGTGTCCTATAAGACCCGCTTTGTTATTCCTGCTGTTATACCCCTATCTTACCTATGCGGTTTGACTATGCGAGGACAGACGCGTGGAAAGATGGAAACCTAATCACAGCGCCAAAACTCGCGGTGAAACTCGGCCACCGCGTGAAACTGCGTAGGTGAGATAGGGGTATTAGTAGGTGAGATAGCGGTATAAGTAGGTGAGATAGGGGTATTAGTAGGTGAGATAGGGGTATTAGTAGGTGAGATAGGGGTATTAGTAGGTGAGATGGGGGTTTTAGTAGGTGAGATAGGGGTATTAGTAGGTGAGATGGGGGTATTAGTAGGTGGGATAGGGGTATTAGTAGGTGAGATAGGGGTATTAGTAGGTGAGATGGGGGTATTAGTAGGTGGGATAGGGGTATTAGTAGGTATGATAGGGGTATTAGTAGGTGAGATAGGGGTATTAGTAGGTGTGATAGGGGTATTAGTAGTTAACAGATTATGGGCCAAACTTCACTGAGTGATGATGGTAAAATAATTATAAAGGTCTGGACTAAAACAACATGCATGAGGAATCACAAAGGAGTTTTCATTTTCTGCAGTGGAAAAGTACTCGAACTAGTTACTTTTATCAGAAAGTAACGCTGTAATGTAACTGATTACTTTATAAAGACAGTAATTTTGTAATGTGATTAATTACTTTAAAAAGTAACATCCCCCAACATTGATTATCACATGTATAAATCAGAATGATCAGATCGTCCCTAATGAACGAGCCGAGGGTGACGGTTCTGAGAGAAAAACTCCCTGAGATGGTAATAGGAAGAAACCTTGAGAGGAACCAGACTCAACAGGGAACCCATCCTCATCTGGGTGAAAACGGATAGCAGGGATTGATCTGCACTCATACTGTGTGTTAGGAGGCTGGATTTTCAGCATTACAGGAGATGTGGAGAAGTTCATATGGAGTCCAGATCGTTATTGAAGGCTCAGGTAGACTGTAGGAACCTCCAGTCCTGAATTATCAAGTACTCAGAGAACAGCTGTCTGCATCAGCCGAGGACAGGACCGTCTTCACGGTAAAGTGGAACCGTACCCAGTCACCACACGCATCCACATAGGGCATCCATGTGACGAGATCCCCAACCAGAAGATGGACACCAGGAAAAGTCAGACAGGTCCAGAGGGCAGAGGGGGTCTGGATCACTGGAAGCTTAGGAGCGACATGTATAGTGAGAGAGAGAGGGAGAGAGAAGGGAAGAAAAGAGAAGAGAAAAGAAAAGAAGAAGATATGGCAGTTATGTATGATTACAGTCTCAGAGTGCAAGCAGGGACTCCGGCAGGAATAACTATGACATCATAACTGAAACGGAGAGCCAAAAGGAAACACAGATATGAGGGGGAACTGGGATGTAAAGCAACCAGTCAACAAACGAGTGATCAAGTGGGGAAGACAGCATCTAAACATACCAGTTCACCGTAATACTCTACGTCCACGAGTCCCCCAGATCTGCACACATGAAATGTTTAAAAACTACCTAACAAAAGATATAATGAGTCAAAAATGACTAGAGGTGACACGAGATCTCCACGACACACCATGTTCATGACACTGAGGTACAAATTCATAAAGGATGAAACGTCAGTGCAGGATTGATTTAATGAGAGTTTAATGAGGCTGTGTCGGTGAAGGAGAATGTTAATGACATGTCGGTGTTCACCTGGAACGCAGCACGCCTCAGAGCTCGAAGATCAGCGTGTGAACCCATGCAGCTCTCGCCTTTTCAAGGAGAAACTTCACGGCGTCTCCTCCAAGCCTCGTCCTGAACCTGTGTCTGAGCTCCGTCTCGCAAGGAACGGGAGAGATGAGAGAAATGCACAAGCACTCTTTATTTGGAGTTTGAGCAGGAACAGTGGACGTGTTTTTCCCTGTAGTGCTTCTCAGGTGGAAAAGATTGATGTCACTCTTTAGAAATGTAAAAACTAAGCAAGACAAAAACAAAATGGAGATTTTACAGCAAAATTTTGCCAATGACTGTGGAAAAGCTACTGTAGAAAATAAAGTTTAAAACCAGAAAACGGAAGGAATGTTTGCAGTAATAATAAAGAATTAGATTAAAAACATTACAACAAGGTTACTGTAGATAAATACAGCTTATGGTTTATTGTATTTAAACAATAACATAACAGATTTTTTACAAAAATAAAAACACATGAAAAAATCACAGCAATAACTTTTACTTTTGTCCGTGCATCAAATTAAACAATTTAAACAGAAACGTTTTAAAAACAGATTTAATGTTACTTTACACGTTCTTCTTTAGAACTCTTCTGCAGTTTCTGTGTAGACCATTTTTTAAAACTCAGAACCCTTAATTATGCAAATTAAATTATACTGATCTTAATTATGATCATAAAAAAAAATCA
Organism: Clarias gariepinus; assembly: GCF_024256425.1. NCBI lineage: Eukaryota > Metazoa > Chordata > Actinopteri > Siluriformes > Clariidae > Clarias > Clarias gariepinus. The sequence continues at coordinate 1,699,731 of NC_071124.1, forward strand.
TGATAATGAAAACCACATGTTTACATTACATCATGTGCAGAATTCTTTTAGACACGCACCATGTTTTTAGATACTGTATGTAACACCGGAAAATAGAAAATCATTAAATTAATCCTAAGAAGGAAAATGAGAGTAAAGCCTGCTGTCTGGGTGAGTTTTCAAGTCAGGAAGATTCCAGGGAAGAAGAAAAAAAAGACATAATGACATGCAAATATGCAAATCAACAAATTCTTATTTATTTATTTATTTATTGCATAATTTGCAAATCTGTTAATACTATAAAAGGCAGGGGTAAAAGGACAGTGCTCAGGATTCGGGCGTGGCTGCTGGTTTGGTGTTAAAAATTCGACTCCAGCTGAGGCAGTGAATAAAGTAAAGCTCCTCATCAGCAGGAACAGATGCTGACTTTCCTCTTCTTCCCATCCTGTGTTTGCTGTTTGGCCCTCGAGTCCTGGAGGTATGTATCCGCTTCCTTACATCTGCCCTGAAGCATCATGGGTAAGGCGGATGCTGCCATCAAGAGGTAGAGAGGAAAGTGTTAAATATTAAAGAGAGCAGGAGAGCCTCTGGAACGTCGACCTGGATGCAGAACGCCGATCCTCGGGATGTTCCTCAGAGATCCTGATCGTGTGTGCAACTTACGATATGTAATGTAAAGTAATAGTTTATTAAATGACTATGCAGTGCTTTTTTTTATACTAAATCCTACTTGTTTATTAACCCAATGAAATTGAGATGCATTTCAATTCCACAAAGCAGTTTCAGAAATATAAAATTACTTAATTTATTAATTTTTAATTTAAACAGTTTGTTATGGGAACATTTGGGCCGAAATTGACATCTTTACCGCTAGAAGACTTAACATTTAATGAAAGCTTACAGCTACAAGTTTAGCATTTAAGCTAATCACACTTATATTGACTTTAAACACACCATTTGTTTATAAACACTCATAAAGCAGGAAAATAGGTTTGTATTTAAAATTTATTCACAAAAGGAGATGCTATAAAAAACTGAGCTGGATACCCCTTAATTGGGTAAAAATACACATACTGTAAAAACACACACACACACATGACCTCTTTATGTAGCTCCATTAGCATTTTAGCTCGGTTGCTAACACTGTACATGTTTTATGCGTATGTGCTGATAAAAAATAAAAGTCCTCTTGTTGTTGTGGTTACACGGGTTGTCCCACAGGGTGCTGTGCTTGGCCCGCTGTTGCTTAATTCAATTCAATTTAATTTTAACAATTGTCATTGTCGCAAAGCAGCTTTACACAATCAAAAGAATTATTTAAGTCTGTATGGAATGTGATTGTGCATGAATTTATAGGGATCTCATTTAAATACTTAAAGTATAAATTTCAGGACATTTCAAACTTTTTTGTCATTATGTTGCAAATCAAAGGCAGTGATGTGTGTATATCTGTGTAAACATACATATACTCCTCAGCAGTCTAAGGTAATGATTTTTCCACCAAGTGTCTATATATAAAAAAATATTTTAAAAATTAAAAGCACTGATATTTAAACAAAAAAAATGTGCAAAATACAAAAATTCTTATTTTATCTTTTAATTATTTACAAACATGTGTTGTGGCACTGATACTGGGACTGTGTTTTTTTTTTACCTGATTAAGGGTTAATGTTCAGGAAATTTTCAGCCAAAAATGTGCTTAAAAGACAAATGGTTTGCTGATTTTAAACAGGTGGTTTATTAGAACTAAAGCAGCAGACGTCAGACGCAGGTCTAATCTCAGCGCTGTTTGTTCTGCTAATAGTGAGGAGATGATAATGACACCTATAATGGATTCTAAAATAAATGCTGTAATTATAATGTAATAGAATGAAGGAGAAGGCCTGGGGGATAATGAGACACAACCCAGAGTGACGGATTGGAGTTCGGTGTGTGGAGGAAGTGTGTTCGGGTCAGAGCCGCTGTCAGAAAGCAAAACACGTCAATCAGAGCCGGAGCGTCGGAGCCAGAGCTGCTTTGGCATCTGGAGGAACGGTGGAGGGTCGCATTTCGTTCTGCACTCCCACCGAGAAAAAATGAAAAGAGAGCAACTTTTTGGTATGCACACATTAATATAAAACCACACACACACACACCAGGAAGAGAAAATGCATACAAAATTCAGTGCAAAACCCAAAGATATGTTTTTGAGGCAAAGAAAAAGTGAAGAGGCCAAACAGGGTCTTTATTTTTTCTTCTGCTCAGCTGAACCTCACTGTTTCCCTCAGGTCCACATACACACACACACACACACAGTGTTCTGCTGTGTTCGCGCTTTCCTCGATAATCAGGACGAGAGCCTTATGAACTGCGCCAAACTTCCCTGAAGCGAGGCGGATTTTGGCTTCTTCCACACAGAGCCTGTTTCTTTCTTCCTCCCTCGTGTCCTCTGTAAAACGCTCCCTCGCTATTCAGACTTGATGAGGCTGGATTTAAAATGCTGAAAACACTTTGTCTGAGCACATAATAAACTCCCCCCAAAAAAGAGAGAAGAGCTTACTCGGCTGAGCGTATGCTGTGTAACCGAGCCGTTAAATATGGACTCGGCTCTCACGCTCCTGTGTTTCTGCACAGAGTTACTCAACCTGGCAACAAAACTATTTATTCATTAAAGAGCAATATATACAGCATATATATATGCACACAATATACACACACTCCCGCCCCCCCAAAAAAGCACACACATTTTAATATTTCATCAAACTGCCTTATGCTATGATTACAGCCGTGGCATTGTTGTGATAAGCTGATGCAATGTCACTACATTCATTTCTCTCCAAGATCTTGAGTTGGACTGCTGTGTAAAGCCTTCTCCGGCATGTCCCAAAGATCTTCACTGGGGTTAAGGTCTGGACTCGTTATGTCTTTTATGTCTCTGTGATGTCTCATGGTCCTCGAATCACTCTTTTACAATTTGAGCCCAATAAATCCAGGGATCATTGTCCCCATAAAGCCCCCATAGATATGATCCTCTGGTGATTCAGTACATTCAGGTGGTCAGCTGACTTCATTTTGCCCCATAACGTTACTGAGTCTAGACCTGAGTAACTGACAAACCCCAGATCATAACACTGTCTCCAGAGGTTTCATCCTCCATGCCCTAGGTCCTGGGTGGCATCATTTCATCCACCTTTCTTCTTACCCTGACACGCCCTTCTCTCTGAACAGGGTAAATTTGGACTCAGAAGACCACATGATCTTTTTCCATCACTCCAAAGTCCATTCTTTTGCTCCCTAGCAAACTGAAGCCTTTTTTCTGATTAGCTGCACTGAAAAGTCGTTTTCTTAAGGCTACACAGCTGTTTAGTTCCAATCTCTTGAGTTCTCATTATATTGTGGGATGGAAATGCTTTTCCTTCCGCTATTAAACTTAGCCGTAAATTCTGATATATTTTTTTTTATAATTTGATTTTTCTAAGAAGTAAGGTGAACTCCCGTCACGCTCATAAAGGTTCAAGATCCTCCTCGATGATGAAGATGGGTCACCACTATCCCAGTAGTTTCTGCAATCTCTTTAGCTGTTTTCTTTGCTTGATGCAGAACAATAATTTGACGCTTCTGAAACAAAGGAACATCTCTGCCGCGCCCACAGGATGTGTCACATGGATGTGTGAGAAGCTGCATCAGTTAAGGTTAAATGACTTGTTGCAGCTGAACTGCGTTAATCACTGCAGTAATGATCCAGCCGAAGCCTCTTAACTATTCGCTTGTTACATTCAGGTGGTGATTTAATTTTTTTTGTCCAGACAGTGTAGATTTATTCATTTATATTTCCCTCACCAGCTTGTCTTTATCCGTAAGCTCTTTACCTTCCTGTCATTGTTCGCAACATTAGCCTCGCAGCTCAGGTAATAAACCCTGAGCGTGTTGGTTTAACCATTCGCTATTTGCTAGGCCACAACCCCGCGGTTTATAATCATCTCCCCTTTTTAAATCAGCTGCTTGATTTCCTTTGACAGCTTTAATTTAAGCCAGGTGAGGATGAGGAGCGCGCGGCTGGTCCTGTGCTGCTCGCTTGCGGTTTGGCCTCGATCCGACCGGGACAAAGGCGCTCTTTTACAGCCGTCGCTGCTTCTGCGGCTGGAGAAAAGAGAGCAGGGGAAATCAAACACCTTCTCCAAACAGCAGAAAGGTCAGAGATGACGTGATTTGGGAAAGACCGTGGCCCTGTGAGCCACTTTCGCTAAGTCGTGGAGACTATAAGTAGCCTCTGGCTTTGTTTACACACACACAACCTGGTACCACATAAACACCGGGGATGTGCGCTGGGGTTGTGTGTGCAGTTAGGCTTCAGAGTCATCAGGGGTAAAACACACACACACACACAAGCGTAAATAGTACACTTTGTCTTTATCTTTGATCTCATTTTAGTGTAACACTCGGTTAATCACCAGAGACGTGTGTGTGCATGCGCGTGTATATGTGTGTGTTTGTGTGCGTAAAAACAAAACACTCAGGTTGCGTAATGTGTTTAATAAAACCTCAGGGAGAAAACAAAGTTAATTTGATGATCTGCAGAAATTTAACACACTTCTGGGAAGCCGAATCGTGCTGTCTCGCACAAAATTCGTAAAAATTCTTCTTAGACTGCGTAATGCAAAGTTTAGCGCTGCTCCAACTGATGACAAAGTGTGACAAAGTCTATATCCATGTGAGAAAGTAGTTTTTAAACTCTGTAAGCACGGGCGCTGCCATGACGGTCGTTCACAATCCACCAATAGGATGACGGCAAACTCACAGCACGGCTGCACATACGGTATAGCCAGAGAGAGGACACACACTGTGGGAGAGAACACACTCTGTCACCAAGTCTGTTACAGGACACACGGGGATCTTAGATGGTGAAAGAGTCTGAAAGAAAATCACAGAATTATTTATTTCTTTTTAAAAAATCAGTCGAGTGTTCTTTAGTAAAATCTAAAGAATGCAGTGGAAACCATTAGACTGATTCTAATAACATGATGGAAACCATTAGAGGTTGTTGTTTTTTTCCCAGCAGGAGGACGAGTAAGGCCAGCGGAGGGCAGTGTGTGCAAAGTCATGAACATTGACTGATTGAAGATCTGTGTGTGAGGTGTCTATATGTTTATTTATTCATTTGTTTATCTGATTGTATGTATATATGTATATACACATGTGGGTGCAGTAAGTGAGTCTGTACTTCATCGTACGTCTGCTTTTTCCTCCTCATGATTCATTCGGATAAATCACTCTCTCCTCGAGTCGCCATCTCATCTCCTCGGCTCCTTGGCGTCCGAGCGTCAGTGCTGTGATTTTAGGCAGCGCACCATGCACTCATAATAAATTGGATTTTCTGATTTAATTATGTTTATAAATATTACTCTGGAAATAGGTATGTGGTGTGTGTGTGTGTATGCATTACAGTATGCATACACATACACACACACACACACACACATATATATATATGCTGGGTTCAGCGACAGGTGGGCACCGGGGGTCTTTGCCAGGTTTCAGGACACCGTTTTTAGCCTCGTGGAAAATTTTGCAAAGATTCTTCCAGGAGCGTTGAAGGGGGAAGTTTGGGGCTGCGAGGAAACATTTGGGTGCGAGAGAGAGAGAGAGAGAGAGAGAGTATTTTACACTACAGGTCACACTCATACTGTACTCTCACACTGTGCTACAGTATAATTACCCCTCTCTCATGTCTTATAACCCTGCTCTGTTCTGCGCTTTGATTGGTCAGAAGGTGTTGATTAAGTTTCTGTAACAGCAGCCCGGACTGTAATGCCGGTTTATGTTATTGTCCTCGCTCTGATTTCCTCGAGTAGCTCGTTCACAGGAAGGTTGGAGTTTTCTGTAAGGATGCGTGTGGTTTAAGTAATTTGTATGGAAGGAGTCTCCAGTGTCAGTTTGTAACCCGACAGAGGAGTTTACACTTCATGTTTGGAGCTGCTATAACGTAAATAAGAAGAGAAACTAAATTGTTTCAAAACATTATATGTAACTAAAAAAAGATAAAAAGGAAGTCTCCAACTCTTAGTGAATAAGCCGTTGCTGTAGCAACCATAAAGTATCAGAGTGAGCACATTAATATAAAATCTGCTAATTTAGAGAATGAATCAACACCCAGTGACATGAGGACTGGCCCCAGCGTGTGGTAATAGCATCAGAAGCATGCTTATCAGGTAGAGGAATGGTGCATCGTGGGTCTGATGATCTCAGTTTGACCGAAAGCGCTCCGAGTGTACGGTGCGGTCTCATTACGTGGAGTTTTGTGTTTTGGCTGCGAGATTCTGATGAGTTCATCACTGTATGTAGGCCAGATAAAAATATCGCCAGCGCTGGGCCACCACTGCTCTGTGATCTGGGGTTAAGTGAGTTTAACTCATGACTAAAGAATCCTTTAAGGATTTGCGCGTTTTGCCTGCGACAGCACTCTCCAAGCAAATAACCGCCAAGTCCAAACCTACAGAGAACGAGAAACTAATTCCACTTGATTAATATCCCCCAAATACAGCTCCCTCACTGCTAGCAAGCAGACTTTTCAGGAGCAATAAGTGAGATACACGTATAATAATCACACATCACCTGGACAGGAGACATCACTAAAATTAGTCCCGTAACGTCTAATCTCAGTTTTACAGCCGCTCGTTTCCTGTTGTTCCTCCTCACGGGAATCCGTCTCATTTTTGCCAAGTTTAGGTCGCGGTTGAATTAAAAAAAAAAGAAAAAAAGTAAAAGAAAACAACCATCCTCAAATAGATGTACTATTTGTGTGGTGCAGGTCAATGTGTGTGTGTGTGTGTGTATACACTTATAACCCCGTTATCATTACGAATCCCAGCAGAGCGGGGAGAAGCCCCACCGCAGCGCTGAATGCATGTCAGAATCGTGTTCATTAAACCTCGGCGTGGGAGCGAGAGAAAATAAAGTTTACACCAAGGTAGTCATTGCTGACCCGCATATACATCATACACACACACACACAAATGCAGGACTGTATATGAATACACATTCTATGTGGTCTATACGTATTTCCAGCTGCAGGCCAGAAGCAAACGAGGAAAAAATGTCAAACACATGTTGGTCAGTGTGTGTAATCAGAAAGGCATAATTTCAGGGGTGCGACATGCTAAGATCAACAATGACTCAGAATAACAGCACATTACAATAGATTAGCGTGAAGCACACACCAAACTGGAATGTACCGGACTGAGAAATACTTACCTTTATGATAATTGTACTACCGTAGCCTGTTCAAGCTAGCAAACACGTTCAAGGTCGATTTTAATTCCCAGTTCTGCTTTTATCTTTACACGTCACCTCAAACTAACTCCCGCTCCGCTGATTCCCCACAAATCAGAAATCTTTTGTTGAAGTGCGAAGCCATATTAACGGGCGCGAAACATGGCTCCTAAAACGTTTATCATGTAAAATATTCATTACACAAGCATGTATTCTCAAAAAAATGATAGAGACGGTAAATAAGCTAGCAGCCAAATTAGCATTATAGTAAACATGCTAATCACAAACTAGCATTACCAGGCTTTTCACAAATTACCGTGTTAAACCAGCATGATAGAAAACTAGCATCATAGTAAACAAGTTATTCAGCACTGTGATGGGAAATGGGTTAATGTACAAACTTTATATGTAAAAGCTTAAGACAAAGAATAGAACTAGCATAATAGTAAAAAGACTGGCTTATAATCTATCATGACAGTAAATAGCATGTAAATTAGAATGTAACCATGGTAACTGTGATCTTTGAAGTAGAACCGTTTGGCAGCGGCCTGAACCACGCCGTGATAAGCGAGTTAAAACAGCAGAAGTGTGTGAAACCTGCATGTGTGAAGTGGGCTAAAGCTAGAGCAGTGTGTGGGTGTGTGTACGTGTGTGTCGGCTGTCGCCATGTTCCCGTTGCTCCGTTGCTTCTGAGTCGTTTCCCAGCCGTGTGACCTGCGCGCTCACCTGTATGTGAATTTTGACACAGCTCTGATGCATGCCTCTTCTCTACGGAGATCTGGACCTTTCCTCAGGATCGCATGACAATAACAAACGCTCATAAACATCTGGAGCCTGCCGGAGAGGCACCATGTCAGGGTTCCTGAAGCTTGAGAACCAAGCTGAGACCTTTACGCATACACCAGCAAAACACACACACACACACACACACACACACACAAAACATTTTCTTCACATACCTGGGATTATTTTGATTAAAGGTCAATGCTAATGATTTCAAGAAGAGAGTGTGTGATGTTCTGTTTTCATTACCTTGGCTTAAATGCTTTGGGTGTGGTCTCACAGCCTTATGGTTTTTGTTTCTGTTTTCTTTTTTGGTGATATTTCGTAGCAATGAATACGTAGCAAAAAAAAAAAAATATGGGTAAAAAAAACAAAGCAGCACTAAACATTCATTCATTTCATTAATCTTCATTACACATGATCCTGTACACAGGGTCACGGGGGCCCTGGAGACTATCCTAGGAGACTTAGGGCACCAGGCGGGGTACACCATGGAAGGGGTTCCAGTCCATCACTGAGTGTTAAACATATCACACACAATATGTTTGTAATATTCAGACAAGCAGACAACATACAAAAGCAAACTAGCGCTATAGTTAACAAGCTAATACATGAACTAGCATAACAGTAAACAAGTTGCATTATAAACTAGCATTGTAATAAATACACGAATTAAAGTCAGTGATCGTTAAACTTTCATAAAACCTTATTGCTTGAAGGCATATTTAGTTTAGACGTAATAAATTACTCCAGGATTAAATTCAAATAAAATAAAAGAATATTATTTATTAATAATAATAATAATAATAATAATAATATTCTGTTAAGATTAATTTTAGAAAAAGCTCAGATTAGAGCTCAGCAGGAAGCGGCCTCTCATGGAGGAGCGGTAGGAAACGAGGGTGAGGAGAAGTCACACACACACACACACACACGGATGATCACAATGGCCATCTTTGTGTGCGAGTGTTTTGAGGTGTGATCAGCTTTCAGTTTTTCATTTTGCACCTCGGCCGAGTTCCAGAGTGAAATAAATAAAGCACAAAGCAGCTCAGTTTTATACACACACACACACACACACACACAGAGAATCGGCTTTGATCATATTGCCATTTATTTGAGTGATAAAGTAAGACATTCCTCTGCGGGTGGATTATTGGGGTTCGATATTAAAGCCTGAGTGACTGATGCGTAGACGTGACCTCATAACGGATTCTTATGGAGTTTATTACAATATTAACATCTGATATATATATATATATATTGTATTTTAACAGCAATTTTTTAAAAACTTTTTTATGGAAATGGAATATATTGTAATATGCAGTTAATGTTCTACTAAACATACATCAGATATACAGTTTAATCTTTATTCATCTTCAGGATATTGTGTTTTTGTTCAAGTATCTGCTCTTTTTACACTCTTTATTCATGTTTAAACATGATTGTATATAATGTAGAGTAATACTGCACTATTAACGAATCAGAGTCTTTTAGTTATTGTGTTATAAAGATGGAAATATCTGCACATGGCCAATGGCTTTATTCAGCACGGATGAATAATAAATACTTATAGTAGCTTTTCACTGTCAGTTCCCCATCCTCCTTTTACACACACACACACACACATACACACACACACATACACTCGCACTCCTCTCATGGGAAATGATCAGAATATTTTCAGAGTGCTGAGCGATATTTCCTGGCCTGCCAGGTCGAACTCTACTGCGGCAGAGCGATATGAAAAAGTACAAAAATAAAAACTTTATCATAAAGTCGTAACCTCGTACAAGGTAAAAAAAAAAAAAACATGTCTTAAGTCTTATTCAGTATATGCTGTACTATATATATATATACACACAAACACACACTGAGTTTCCGGTTTGTCAGGTTTCATCTACACTCTAAAAGGACTGCGTACGACCTGTTGTTTTGCACTAATGTTAAAGTTGGCACCTCTCTACACGATGTTCATTAATCAAAAGGGGGCAGCACTGAGCAGATAATCAAGACAATGTAGATATACCTAATAAACTGGCAACCCAGTTAGCATAACACGACAAACTAACCGAATGTAACTGAAATCTTTATGTACAGATAGACAACCCTTACAAAATAAAAAAACGATAATGTGTTAACAAAAGAAGACAAAAGTCCAGAGGTCCAAAGAGGCCATGCTGATTTCCTGTCCCGTCGTCATGAACATGTGGGTCTACCTGTCCTGATTGGGTTTTATAAGGATAACGAATTAAACGATTTGGCTCCTGGATCAGGAGTTTTTAATTTCATCTGTAGAGAAGTGACTTTAAACATGCCCGAGCCACACAGTTCACTCCACCATGCAAAGCAGCATTTCCGTCAAATGAGCAATTTCTGATTTAAAAATATGAGCTTTAGCCGGGGACGTACAGTATACACAACGCCTTGCTAACATTAGCTTATTACGTAGAAGCTCTCGCAGTCTTGCTACTCTTGTAACATTTACCTACTTAAACTTGTGTATTTAGTGATTGCAAGATCACAGAAGTTGTTGCTATATTTTTCAGACGCTACTGTATGAACGCTTAGCCGATTAAAAGAAGCAGCACAACTTTTTCAATTATGGCATGAGAATTATTAAAATATTCCAAATGAGAAACCCCAGCACAGTTTTTTTTAGTCAATTAGCTTAGCTATTTAAAAAAGCTTGTAATTTTTCCAGTAACACTAGTCACCGCTATACATGTTTAGCCTAAATTAGGTGCTAAGTGCTAAGTACATTAACAAGTATTTAACCTAACAGCTGTATTAAATGCTGACTAAAAATTGCTTATTGTATGAGGTGTTAGCGACACTATTAACTACAAACTGTTATTAACCAATTAATCTTGCGTTTGTTCATGCTAGCACTGGCAGTTTGCTAGCACGAGTCACGCTTTTACTTGGTGGCTAACATACATGTGGCAGAAGGCAGAATGTTAATGTGAAAACGGGACAAAGAAGAAATGACCACCTGGAATCTGCAGAAACATTTAAAGAATCATTTACATCATGATATTATACAGAACATGTACACAAAGCTGAAGTCCGCTGCTGCTCGATTAGCCGTATGTCTGACGCTACTGTCTTTTTTGTGTCCGTTTGGAGATGTTTGAGCTCAGCGTGAGGGACGCTGTTATTGTTGGACGCTCTGCTCCGTTACGGCGTGTGTCCTTGGACTGAGGTTTCAGATCACCGCGAAAACTCTGAACGCTTTTCCTCCTGTGGGATTCCGCAAGCTGGAGGGAGGAAGAAGAATAATGGCTGTTCATTTGGTTTCACACACACGCCATTTACATGCTTTATGACTCTAGTCAGTAAACCCCGTACTCTGGGTGGTCCTTTAATCCTCCTCAAATCTATGAGCTTTACCTCGGCCACAATTTAAATGAAACTAAATCAGCTGATTTAATGTCTGACTGAAACCAGCATGACATCATTGGCACAAAGTTCCAGTCATCCGCTTTGTAATTGCTTGCTCACAATGTCCTACAGCACTGTGCTGATTAATTCTCTATAACAGCAGCTCACACTGATAGTAGTGCAGGTTTATTCTAATGCGCTCGCTCTGATATGTTATGGTATCAGTAACGGTGCCCGCTCCACTCATAATAAACCGATTAGAAATCACTGATAGGGTGAAGATTTTGTAACAGGACAGCGGAGTTTGTGGTTTTTCGGGAACAAGGCAGACTCTACCTCTCTGATGTGATGCTGTTCTGGTTTGAGCCGCTATAGTGCCGCCTCTTCTCCACCGGCATCACGTCCAGATATCCACCCGAGTCATTCTGAATCACACCAGCGTGAAGCGCAGCACGACAAATACTGGAGGTCTGTTTAAAAAAAGACACATGGAGTAAAAGAGAAAGAGAGATTCAGCCCTGTAGAAAAAACAACAGCTCTGAATAAATGAATATTAAAATATAAATGTTTAAAGAGTATAATGAGTGCATCTTCAAAGCATACATCATACGTCAGGCCACCTCATGTGTGGCGGTGTGCTGGAGATTCAGCATTTAAAAGTTTAACCTTCGTACAAACCTCTGGGTGGGAAAAGCATACCGAGACTGTCCTTCTTGGTTGCTTCTCCGATTAATGCTTTTCAAGTCCGTCTTAAAATTGAGGTGCATAGAAGGACATTACCATAGGTCTTGGTTGTTATACATTTTTCTGCTCTGTACACCAAGTGAGAAGTTTCTCATAATTAATTGGGGCCAAATTCCATAACCCTCGTTCCATGCAACAATGCGTTCCAACGTTCAGCTGAGACTCATAGAAAGCTTCTGCAGTCCCACTGAGCTAAACTGAGATGTTATCTTTCATTGTTACGCAATATTAAACACATTGTTGCATGAAATGAGGGTTGTGGAGATTGGCTCCACTAACACTGTACTCATGTGCAGGATGACAAACCTACAGTTCGGTACTGTAGGGCAAAACTGAAAACATATAATGACCAAAGTCCTATGGTAATGTGATATATATGCACCTCAATTTTGATATAAGACAGACATTAAAAACCCAAATTACACCTTTAAACCCTGATTAAAACTTTTCCAGAATTTTTCTCCCAGAAGCTCCTTGGTACTTAACCCTACGTTTACTAGGTATTTTCTGTAAATCGGTGACATTTTTCCCACCTGTTTTAAGGGCTCGAGTTGAGGTTACACATTATCAAAACAAAATATGTAAAAATCTGTTTTTTGTTTAATTTAGATTTCTTTCATTTGTATCTTATGTAAATAAAAGTTCAATAATTTCCAAATAATTTCTTTTCTGTTTTATGTGAAAAGAGAAAATGTTCAAATGATTAGGGTATTACAGTACAGTATATGCATAAAAAAAAAAACAACTTACATCTGCATAGTATCGGGTCCCGATCACACGGGCGTGGCTGTTGTACAGGCAATTACGAGGACAATACAACCTGAAAATTTAAAATTGATTGATAGATTTAAAAGAAGAGGTCATTAATAACACGCATAACTGATTCTAATTATCTGTGCATGCATTATCTAAAGAAAGTCAGATTAAAGTCAGTAACCTTGGACAGTGTGTGACGGGCTTTTTGAAAGGACAATATTCAGCCACCGTCATGTCACAGGAAACCGCTTTTACTGTGGAAGAAAAGATAAAACTCCTAACAGATTCTGCTCTGATGTTTGTTCACAAGCTAGTTTTAGTTTGGTTACGTTAACGTCACGTGTACTGACCTGGTACCTTGGACACAGTGAAGGCATTAGCACTCTGATCTTTCCTACAAAGAAATCAAATGAAGAAAATTAAAAAGTCAGAACTGAATGCTTTTCCTCAGTGTGTCAGTGAGACGTTAATGGAGCTGAGCAGCTCGGAGACTCACGCCAACGTCTGAACTCCATTTTGGTAGGACTCTGTGAAACGTGTTCGTCTCCCAACTCTAGTGATGTCCAGCCAGCCTCCGTCATCATCTATAATCCCGGCGTGCAAACCGGCACCACAGATACTCGATTGCTGAATGAAACAGAATCATTAGCTGTAAATGTATTTGTAAAAGATTATTGTATTAACATTATACATGCTTCTATATCTTTTATCCACTGAGTGTAGTCTCAGTTCCTGCTGTTTAGCTTGAATGAGTGATGAACAATTAATCACATAAAAACAATTAGCAATTAGCAATTATCTGATCACAAAAAGTCGCAATTTATTATTTATTTGGATAACATTCTGTTGACAGTTTCTTTTTTGCCATTATTTCCTATGTAGCTATTTAATGTAACTTACTAAATGCTACATTAAATAGTTTAATTCACAATCACAACATGTGTCATAATACCGCAATGTGATTTTTCTAAATGAAAAGTTTTTCTTGGCTGGAATTAGATCTGTGATGCCAGGCCTAGGCAACATGCCAGTGTTTCATTATTGTAATAAACTTCTAAAACATTGTGGATGTTGTGATATCTTTTTTTTTAAATTTTTTAAAAAATAATTGTTTAGAGATGAATGAATAAAATTTCTCTGATGAGCAAACCAAGGGTGAATTATTTATTAGAAACTGTTAAATGTTCAAACATTTAACGTTTTGTTTACATTTAAGTCCCTTCTTCTGAAAGTTACCAACTTTTTTAAATGTAAATGTTTTAAACAATAATGTCAGAGCTGCTGTTATAGATTTTAAATAAAAATAAATGTATTTAAAAATATAAAATGTATTTAAATTAAGTAATGCAAGAAGAAATGTAATGATGTGCATGACCAATCAGAATCCAAACAGTCTCTACTGTTCCACCTTTAAACATGTCTCTATTGTCTCGGTGTTAATTCTCTGTTAATGAGCTATAAATACTGTAAATATTAATCACAGTTGTCCATCACTGCAATCTGACTTCCTGTTCCTCATTGTTCTAATTTGGTGATAATGGAATGTGACTGTGTGGAACAAACATGAGTGCAGTTTAAATCACGTACCACTTCATAGTATCCCGATCCCAACACTTTTCCGTAGTTGTATAAGCAGCCAGGTGGACATTCATACCTGTTCATAAAAAGAAAGTTACTTGCTTAAGAAATGCCAGCGAGTGAGGGAGATGTTACAAAGTAAAGTGTTTACCTGTTACAGGTGGTTCCTTTACACCGATCTCGTAACTTTACATCACACTCCACCTGCTGAGCTGCAAAATAGGATGAGACAGAATACATCTGACTGACCGGACATCTGACAGGAACTGTTTGTAAGTATGGTTGTGGGAAAAGCTTGCATAAACAGGAACTTGGATCAAAAGGTGCAGGCTATTTGTTGGTAACTCGTATACACCCGAAATTGAAAGGACCATTGGAACAGCCTTTCAATTAACGTTCAGGATTCGGTCACAGTGTTTAAGTCTAACCTATTCATTTAGCCAAGCATTTTTGTAAATAGATTTGTATTGGGTAAAGGAGCAGATCTGGGGGACTCATGGACGTAGAGTATTATGGTGAACTGGTATGTTTAGATGCTGTCCTCCCCACTCTCACTGACCACTCAGGTTTGTTGACGGTGAAGTGACTGGTTGCTTTACATCCCAGGGGGAGCCCTCATGTCCAATCCAGTCTGATGCCCTACTTTTGGCTTGTTGTTCTCATCACATCAGAAAACACTCACTGCTGGGTTCCACTTAGGACACATGAAGATGGATTGGACTGCATTTGATCCACCAGAATCAGTGTGACTGCAGACAGATTTCTGTAGTCTCTATAATCACCATCAGTGAATATTTGGTAACCTTAACAAGGGTTCATGATATGACTTCATGTTAGTTTATTATCATCATAGTTTAGTATCATTATCATCCAAATCAGGATCGTTCCCTTTTAACCCTGGTTCCTTTGAAGGTTCTGAAGAAGCTTTTTTTATTCAGTACCATCACGTCTAGTTGCTCATTAGGGACAAATGTTTTTCATTTACATCCAGAATTTCTATTCCTGTAAAGCTGCTTTGTCGCTTTACAATGTCGCATTTTACACATAATTCGATTTTTCCACTCAGATTTTCAGCTGTTTCTTAAGAGCATGCACTAAAATCACTCCAATTCTTAACTTTTCTATTATGTTCTATAAAATTCTTGCTTAAAATCTTAGTGGAGGATTTAATTCAACCTGACTTTAAACATTTCATAGTAAAAGTGTTTAGAGTTAACAGTCCACTGTACACTGAGCGTGGATGGAAGCACATACACATTTGCTCAGTACTGACGATCTCGTTCCTGTCCAGGCCGCGGTTACGTGACGGTGTTGACGCTGGCCTTGGTGCTGGTGTTGGTGTGTGCGAGTGATCAGCAGGTGGTAATGACTGGCTGTGCGATGGCTCTGGCTCAATGTAGTTACTCTCCTCTGGCTCGGGGCCGAAATATCTCTGACTTCCATCATCTAATAATATAAATATATAAACAATCATAAATCATAAATAATCACGAGTCAACACCCACTGCGGTCAGAACAGCAACAGGTCCAAATGAAGGAGCAATTCAAATACTCATTAACACTAAATTATATTTAATCTTATATTATTAAATATTTATACAAGTGTTGATTCCACATTATTTATTTATATTTATAATTATTTAACACTCAGTTTAATACTGGATTATAATTAAATCCTCAGGTACTAACTTCAGAGTAATAATACAGAAGGTGTAATACGAACAACTGGCGGTACCTTTATAGCAGAGGTTGTCCCTGCAGCCTCCGCCGTAGCTGGGCGGACACGCTGAACACGGCCGGCCATGTTTATACGGCGCGTGACCCCACCAGTTCCCCCTAACATCACCACAACAGCACTTCAGCTACAATAAAACACTTTTAGTTTGTAATAATTGTGTGAGTTCTGATAATGAAGTGTATCACTGAAACCCAGTCGGGGGGTTTACGGTACTTACGGTGGTGAGTAATTACACACTAGATAGACGGCTTTGGCCCAGATCATCCCCCAGACGTTCATGTTATAACAGACGTTGATGGCACAGCCGATTTTACTGCTGGTGGCCCAAACCAACTGCAAACAGAAACCAGTCCAGTTTGTTAACAGTCATGTGACTATAATCATTCCCACTGAGTAACGCACAAAACTGACTGGAGCGAAAGGCATGATGTTATAACCCAGAGGTTACAGTATATCCATTTTAACACTTTTCTCACATCGGACACCATGATTGGTTAAGTGTGTTAAATCATGCTTAGATCGGCAGATGAAGTGTTTGAGCTATTATATACAGTACACAAAGGAGGGGTTTAGGTAAAAAAAAAAAAAAAAAAAAGTTTTGGGGACAAACAAGCAGCTTCGACTGAACTGTTAGAACAGAAGCTAAAAATAAAAAAAGACATTAAATACTGTATATTACACAGTGATGGGTAACATAACCAGGGGTGGGGGGGGGGGGTCCTTTTCGCTATTTTGTCCATAATTACACTATAGTTCAGATGATAAAAACACCCGAACCTCCAGCATCACACACTTTATACCAACATTCTACTGCTGTATAAAAGGGAACGGACGGCAAACTGACTACACTCATTTCTGCTCTCCAGTTTTTAGAGAATACACTCCACCACCCTGTGTGTGTGTGTAAGTGTGTGTGTGTACCTGTGTGTAGTGTGTACAGACAGGCCCGGAGCACCTGTATGGACAGTAGGGGTTACACTCCTGGGGATAGGGGAAGCTGAAGTGCTGAACTTCATCATACCACGCCTGCACATGAAAGGTCGGAGGTCGCTCTCTATAAAAAATAAAATTAGACAGATTTATAATCCCTTTAATCACAGATTCACAAAAACATCATGCAACATACTACTGTGTATTTTACTAAACACCATTGTACCACGATGTACTCCACTATACTGAACTATACTACACCATACACATACACAGTACTATACTATCCAACACAATACTGCACTATACTATGCTATACTATACTATACTACACCATACCAGACAACACAGTATCTTATATTGTATCTTACACAATCCCATACCACACTTTATTTTCACCATAGAATACTGTACAGTTATGTAATGTTCTATACATACTATATACACCATACTATAATACACTATACTTTGCTATGCTAGTCTATACTACACCAACCACACAACACATTACTGAAATATATTCCATATTACACTATACAGTATTATATTATATCAATGTAATGTGCTATACATTACTATACTATAATACTCTATACTGGACTATACCATACAACACAGTTTTTCAACATACTATACTATACTATACTATACCTTACGCAACTAAGTAGTGTTGTACTACTATACTATACACCACTGGATTGCACTATACTATACTATACTATACTATACCTTACGCAACTAAGTAGTGTTGTACTACTATACTATACACCACTGGATTGCACTATACAATACTATACTATACTATACCTTACGCAACTAAGTAGTGTTGTACTACTATACTATACACCATTGGATTGCACTATACTATACAATACTATACTATACCTTACGCAACTAAGTAGTGTTGTATTACTATACTATACACCACTGGATTGCACTATACTATACTATACAATACTATACTATAGTATACCTTACGCAACTAAGTAGTGTTGTACTACTATACTATACACCACTGGATTGCACTATACTATACTATACAATACTATACTATACTATACCTTATGCAACTAAGTAGTGTTGTACTACTATACTATACACCACTGGATTGCACTATACTATACAATACTATACTATACCTTACGCAGCTAAGTAGTGTTGTACTACTATACTATACACCACTGGATTGCACTATACTATACTATACTATACTATACCTTACGCAACTAAGTAGTGTTGTACTACTATACTATACACCACTGGATTGCACTATACTATACTATACTATACTATACTATACCTTACGCAACTAAGTAGTGTTGTACTACTATACTATACAACACTGGATTGCACTATACTATACTATACTATACTATACCTTACGCAACTAAGTAGTGTTGTACTACTATACTATACACCACTGGATTGCACTATACTTTACTATACCTTACGCAACTAAGTAGTGTTGTACTACTATACTATACAACACTGGATTGCACTCTACTATACTATACTATACTATACTATACTATACTATACTATACTATACCTTACACAACTAAGTAGTGTTGTACTACTATACTATACACCACTGGATTGCACTATACTATACTGTACTATACTACTCTATACTATACGACTCTATACATCACAGTATTGCACTGCACCATCCAACACTATACGACATTTTTTTCTTATAGACTATGACTGCTAATCCTACACTATTCATTAAGTCTCCTTTATTGTATTATATTGTATAAAACTACATACACACTGCACTGCACTACACAGTCAATTTCACAGATACTATACTACAGTACATTATACTGTAAAATGTTTTCATATCATATACAGTTAATATGCTTTAACATACTATATACCAACTGCATGATTGTGCTAGATACTATGCAATGTGTTAGAATAGATAACATCCTATATATATGCTCTACTGTGTCACTCTGTCTCTGTACCAGGTACAGTGACTCTGTAACTGGTACAGTGACTCTGTCTCTGTACCAGTTATGTTTATAACGATTTTATAAATATACCGGTTCGATAATCATTTTTACAAATGTTACCATTTTATAGAAACGTAGCAAATAATTCACTCCTATCATACAGGATGCTGTGCTGCCTGTCAATGTGTGAATAGTTTAGAGCACCACCAGCAGGAGGATAGAGGAACTGCAACATTTTACCACCTCAAACCAAATGTATATAAATGAAAAAATATAATTAAAAGTAAATAATTGTGGGGTCACTCTGGGGTTACTGTACATGTATTGGCAAATAAAATCACTTACATACACAACTGAATCAATTTTTCCCCCATCTCTACAATTAACAGATGAATATTTCTGTGAATATTTGAGAATAAAGTATTTCTTACACTGCGTTATCACAATTTGAAAAGCCCGGAGTGTTTTATACACGAGCTAAAGCTCACCTGCCCCAGTGCGCCCCCAGGTTCTGTCCGATCTGCGTGAGCAGGTGAGATGGGCCGTGCCGCCACTGACACTCGTGAGCCCAGTCCTCTGCACTGCGCTCCAACTCGGTGTCCCACACCTGAGACCACACACACACACACACACACACACACAGTTGTACAACTTGTTAGACCCATTATACTTGGATCTCCAGTGAACACATCATGAAATAAAAGGTGAATAAAGTTTAAAGGTTTTTCTCTGTATGGTAAGGTATTGTCAAATTGTTGTATTTTTGCTCCTGTGCGTCACTTCATGGCTGATTGCTCATTATGCCTCGCTGATCCTCTACACATCAGATCATGGCTTAGCAGCTATAATGTGTACGTGGACAAAGAGCTCTGTGTAAAAGCTCTGACGTTTCCCCTCTGTAAACTGTGCCCACTGGTGCTTCGTTCATCTACAGAACATGAAACCTACTAATGTGCACTTAAACCTGATTGTGGATGCTGATCTGTTCCATGTGCATGTTTATGAAATGGCCATTCTTTAAATCCAGTAATTCTTATTTTTTTTACCTGTTTCAGTAAAACATGTTGCATTAAACAAGTTCCGCACAACTTCATGCGAATAAGGGAAAGTCGGGAAAAAACTTTCCAGAAATAGATGAACACGTGTGTAGTTCAGCAGCAATAAACCTGCATAAACTTAGCCGTGTTGGCTGCTGGCCTGTGATTATCTTCACCACAAGCATGCAGAATCTCAACCTGAGTGCAACGCTGCAAGCCGCTCGTCCTATTTCACGCTCCGCCTCGTGGCACTTCTGTTACCTGACTCTGGCTTTCTGCCACCGCTCACTTGCTGTAATTCCTCATTACGACCGAGTCCTGACTTTAGAGTTCATTCCAGCTGAAACATGAACCCTTCGTGACCTCCACTGCTTCCTGTGCAGAGTAATTACCCAGAAGTCTTTGGGGCAGCCAGTGGGTTATTGTTGCTCTGCTCTTTGGGGGGCCACACACAGAACCACAGTGTTCTGCTCGGCTCCGGAGATGAACAGATTACACTCTGCAGGTCTGAGAAAGCCGGCTTTAAAAACACAGCTGATGGGTGGGGAGGGGGCGGGGTGGTTAGCTGGTGGGAGGGGTTTCTGTTAGGTCAGGGCTTTTTTTTTTACTTTGTGAACTCTCTTAGTTTATATTACACCACTTAATATACAGTATATACTACGCATTTACTTTACTTTTATATCTATTAACTACAAAACAAAAACAGACACGCCTCGTTCACTGAGACTGACAGGCACAGAGGCCACGCCTCCTCCCGCGAGATTGACAGGCACAAACGCCACGCCTCTTTCTCCCTGACTGACATTGCACCTGTCAGACATCATGAAATCCTTTCCCCTATATTTGGTTTAAAATTTGATCTCTGAACATAAACTTTTGACCTTTGACCTCAGAGCGAGTTTTCGTCTCCACTGTTGCCAACTGCACTTTGCTGGACAAATCATCTAAGACTCATATTTGCTGAAGGTCCACTACTACTCTGGGAACTGAGAAACAGCCAGAAGAAACAGGAGCTTTGGCTGGAGGCCAGCAGCAGCAGCAGGCGAGTTGAGGTTTGAGTGAAGGGTCCAATAAGGGAACGATGGCGCTGCTGCCTTCCAGCTGGACTAAACTGTTGACCACAAACCTGTACATGGTTCAAGATTTTTTTTTCACCTCAACTATGGCAGTGAGAAACTGATGCACGGATTGTACAGGTGTAATCTTCAGGCAAACATGAAGGAGAGATTTATAGCTCATCCTCAATGCTGCTATTGACCTCCAGCTCAGACTGAACTCTGTGTGTTTTTGGAGATGATGCCAGGGTGGCGTCAGGGTGGAACAGAATAAATCATTAATCACACAGCCAGATATGATGGCTCTCAGCACATCATGGCTCAACAACCACAGCGATGCCACTGACTTACAGATCTGACTGATCCTCACCTTAACTTGATGACCTCCAACTGGATGTTCTCTAAGTCAAAACTCTCAAGTTTATACAACTACTAACTGTAGGGTTTTTATACCTGGATGTTACTCTAAATAGTGGCTGATCACTAGTTAGATAAACTCAGATCAGTAGATCTCTATCTGGAAGATCTCTAACTGCATGGACATATTGCATATTTTTCTATCTGAAAGATTTCTAATCGGAAGATCACTGGAGGGGAGATCTCCGACTAGTAGATCACTAACTGGAAGATCGCCAAATGGAAGATCGCCATCTGAAAGATTTTTAACTGAAAGATCATACTAACTGAAAGATTTCCCACTAGAACACCAATATCTGAAAGATTTCTAACCAGAAGATCTCCAACTAGAAGATCTTAAAATGGAAGATCTCCAGCTGATAGATCTCAATGGATTTTTTTTGTACCTCGGAGATGTCTACCTGAAACACTTCTAACAGGAATGCTTGTTACTTGACTGATCTGAGAAATAGTGACTGACTCTTTTAACTTCAACTGCCCTGGAATGCAAGTGCTGAAAAAAATATTTTGAAAACTCCTGTATGTTATTTCCTGAAAAGTCACTATTACAGCAAGAAACCAGAAGAAACAGGAGCTTTGGCTGGAGGCCAGCAGCAGCAGGCGAGTTGAGGTTTGAGTGAAGGGGGCAATAAGGGAACGATAGCGCTGCTGCCTTCCAGCTGAACTAAACTGTTTGCAGTCGACCACAAACCTGTACATGGTTTAAGATTTTTTTTTACCTCCACTATGGCAGTGAGAAACTGATGCACGGATTTGGACAGGTGTAATCTTCAGGCAAACATGAAGGAGAAATTTATAGCTCATCCTCAATGCTGCTATTGACCTCCAGCTCAGACTGAACTCTGTGTTTTTTTGGAGATGATGGTGCAACTCTTATTAACTAGATCTCACCATGTACTCCATGTTGGATGCAGGAGGATAAACCTGACCCCTGAGCTTGTTGTGAAGGTCGAGGATGAGCTGCATGTCGCTGTGCGAGATCGCCCTTTTGCCCCTCGGCCTGGATTCCCACCACGAGTCCTCCTTATCCATGTACTTCTCCATCATGGCTTCCAGGTGTGTGCCATTAGGGATGAACATAGCCAACGCACTCTGGACGCAGACCAGGAGCAGCACGGCACTTATGAGGCTGTGTGGCTTCATTTCCAGATAAAACCACAGAGACAATAAACCCGGTACACGATAAAATCTCTTCTTCACCTGTAAACGCAAAGCGAGATGATAAAGTGATACGTTATTTTATTTCTTTTTAATCTCTCATAAGGTTACATTTCCATCCAGTTTCTCAGCATGAGAGTTTAAACACACCTGGTTCAACTCAAGACCTTTCATGGAGTGTTAGCAGAGATTAAAGACTGAATTATTTTTCCAAACTTTCTCCAGTAAGGCATTCTCTGTCAGAAAAGCCGTTTCAGCATTTCTTGCACAAGCTTTATAATAAAGCTCTTCATAACAAATCAGTCACTCACTCATCACTCACTGTACCGCTTTATCCAGCGTACAGGGTCGCGGGGGCCTGGAGCCTATCTCAGGGTGCCAATCCATCGCAGGGCACACACACACACACTCACACACACACTAGGGGTGAATTGGAAACGCCAATTAGACTAATCTGCAGGTCTTTGGACTGTGGGAGGAAACCAGAGTGCCTGGAGGAAACCCACCAAGAACAGCGAGAACATGCAAACTATCATGCACACAATCGAACCCGGAGCCTGGAGGTGCAAGAGGCGACAGTTCTAACCACTAAGCCACCAAGTCGCCATAACGATAAATCACATGCACATGCAATATTACATTAATAACATGCATGAATATACAACTCACATTAAACACTGAGATAAAGCTGACTGCACTCAGACATATAACTCATTAATATTATAATATATAATTACTTTTTTTCATCTCATTGTTCTTTTGCGCATGCGCGGAGGTACACATCACAGCCCAGCTTTAACCATGGAAACAATCAGACGTTATTAACTGACCTTAATGCACCGCGGAGACTTCCTTACTTCTACATGTGTGTGTGTGTGTGTGTGTGTGTGTCGGTCTCGCTCTCACTCACACACTCACACTGACTTCACTGCGTTCACACACGCTCGAGCTCCGCTGATCCGCGCGCGCACCGGAGCCGGGAGCGCAGACGCAACTTCTTATATGGACCTGGGCGGGGTTTTCAGCTCTAAGCCCCGCCCCCTGAGCCGTAACACCTATCCACACCTTTCCTTCTGAAGTACAGGATTGACTTCAACTCAACTCCCACGTGACTGCTGACGATATAAACCGCGCGATTTCTCTTCATTAATATATCTATAGAATAAACTTATAATATTTAACCTGACAAAATATTTTAAAAAATCACCTGAGTATTAATCTAACATCTAATTATAGTTAGATATTAATATATATGTATATACTGATAGATTATGTGATAGAATATTAAAAAAAAAATATATATATATATATATATATATATATATATGTGTGTGTATGTGTGTGTGTATGTGTGTGTGTGTGTGTGTGTGTGTGTATGTGTGTGTGTGTGTGTATACTGTATATATATATGGGTCAATGACGTGACGCCCCCTTTTTATGTCCGGGTTAATTTTATTTTGCAGAAAAAACTATAAAATACATAAAAATTTCTCATCTACTTGTTATACCTTCTTTACCTACTAAACCACTCTAACTTCTCCAAATTTTTAAGTTTTTCATCATTTTTCTGCTATCCGAAGTGTCAAAACACCATATGGGGCGACCGTCCGGCCTTGACTTTAGTTAGGACAACTGGTTTAAAAACACTTTAAATCAACTTAAATATATCCCTTTTCCTAGTTGGCATAATTTTAAACATGTTTTACATCCATTGACAAAACTATAAAGCATTTGCTCATATATTTCTATCATGATATACAAACGAATGTTGTCCGAATTATGTTGATTCTATCCATTTTATCCGGGGCGACCATCAACAAACCACAATTTTGGGACCTTTATTTTAAAAAACATCTCAAGGATGGGATACTGCATCCGCCAGACACAAGTGAAGACCCCCTGGAAACAACTGTATAGTAAATCAGTCTCTCTCATATAGTAAGAAAAAGCTGTTTTTTAACGGCTGTGATGTCGTAGTCACTTTTGGTCATCATGTGGGGCGACCACCCCAAAACTGTGAATTATAATTTTTTTCCACAAATCTATATTTTGATGATAAATTTGATAGTGCTTTGTCACTAGAAGAAGCTAGTTTGGTTTCTGAGGCTAACAGTTAGCCTGTTATACTTGAGTAAACTTGAAAACATCATATGGGGCGACCGAGTATCATGTGGGGCGACCACTGCTAAATGTTTTAAATGATAGATATATGTCCTATATTTGTAGTTTTCATATTCTATACATCAATTATATACATAGAGTTAATTGTTTAAGTATAATTATTTGTATATTTTATCTTTTTTTTTCTAAATTCAGCCATTTTCCATTCCTTTTATAGGGATAAACATTTATTTTAACTGGATAATGAAGGAGACTCTGATATTATAGAATAAACTTGTGAAATAATGGTTTTCATAAAATGAAAGGGACTAAAGTTTATCTTTCTTTATCAGTTTATCTACTTACTGATATGAGTTCAACTAGTCTTAATGATACATAAAAATGTGAATTCTGAGATATATTACGGTTGCCCCAGATGACTTTTTTAAGGCTATGTTTTATTAACTTAAGTGTAAAAACACTAAAATGACCATTTTTTTACTTTTCTTTATAAAGGCATGTGTACACTACATTCCAAATGTTTAGAAAATGGCCAAACATATCCATATTTTTGGTATTTTAAAATTGGCCTATTAAAAAGTCTTATCCGTCAATGACCCATATACTGTATATATAGTGAGATTAAAAATATTTTTAGTCATAAGTTAAAAAGATGATTAAAGTGTTTTTTGAAAGCATAGTGGAACGTTGGATTATTTTAAAATACCCGTAAACCAAAGCTAATTTTCCCATTAGAAATAATGGAAACTTTAATTATTAGTTCCACAGCCCAGAAAAATAAATACATAAAAATAATTAACACAAAATATAAACAAAAACTAAAACAAATTAATCTGAACTTTAACCTTTACAAAAAAGTGAATAAATAAATCCCAACAGATAAGTGTTTTCATTTATGCGTGCAGGCGCTTTGTGTGTGTGTGTGTGTGTGTGTGTGTGTTTGTCTGTGTGAATCAAAAGTAAGAGGAGAGGACGAATAGGCCCTCACCTCTTTTCATCTTACACAGTAACCCTTCTTCCTCTGTTATTTGAGTTTTTCACACACACACACACACACACACACACATTAACGGAAAGACTGTTTTATCGCTTGTGTGAGCGCATGCTAACTAACTCACTGCTGTAAAGTAAAAATAGAACGAATGAACCGACACATAACAACAGGCTGATACAGAGAGAGAAAATAGATCTTTAACCTCTCTAATGAGACTTTCTTTTGCTTTACACGCACACACACATGTTATAATAAACAGTACACACGCTGTACACACACGCATACAAACACAAAATAAACTATGTTTACGCACACACACGTGGTCACAGTGTTATAGTAAACAGCACATTCACGCATGTGACAGGTGATCTAACCTCCATGATGGAACATGTACAAATGCATGTTAATGCATGTTAATGCATGTCTATCTCTACAGTAG
Organism: Clarias gariepinus; assembly: GCF_024256425.1. Lineage (NCBI taxonomy): Eukaryota > Metazoa > Chordata > Actinopteri > Siluriformes > Clariidae > Clarias > Clarias gariepinus. The sequence continues at coordinate 1,726,050 of NC_071124.1, forward strand.
CCCCTCATTAGCACTAAATCGGATTCATTTATCTGTTTTTCTGTCATTTCTGTCTTTTGTGTGATTTCCCTTTTCCTACCCAAACACTTTATCATTACTACTTTATTACTTTATTATTGTTGTTGCGGTTTATTCGTGTAGAAGTGGGCGGTTGTGGGAGTTTTTATGCTGAGTTTCTGTGACTTTGTCACTACCTCTGTCTGATAGAAAGCCACAATTCCATGTATATATAACGTCTCCATGAGTAAGAGTCAGTAGTATCATGTTATCTCGCTCACGGACACGTGAGACACGTGAGACGTCTCCCAGTGATGACCTTGCTGCTGTCTGTGAACGCACTAACACTCGACTTCACATGCTTCACTGCTTCACGTCGTCCTGGATTAAAGTCGTCTTGGTTACAGAGGGTGAAAGCGACACACTTCAGAGGAATATCCTAATTATGATCCCCGCGTTGTTCTCCATATTTAGCTACTGTTAGGGTAGTGTAGATTCACAGGGGGAGGGGGGGGGGGTTGTGGTGTGTAGTATATACGTACTAGTGGCTGTCCAGTGCTACACCTGTTTTCAGTTTCAAAGAAACACAGCACACATTTCATAGAGACTTTACATTTAAATAAAATGTGTGCACAATTCTTATTCTAACTTCATGTTTCTTTTACAAAGCTGAGCCTCTTTTATTAGTCTGTGTTATTTATTTTTTTATTCAGATGTAAACCAAATAGCCAACAGGCAAGGAGCCCCCAACACACACACACACGTCAGGGATGATGCTACCACCACCGTGCTTCACTGCAGAGGCGATGTTCTCAGGCTGATCTCAACAACTGGCTTGAAAACAAATCTAACACTTTTTGCCAAATGAGACAAATGAATTTTGCTCTAATGAGACCTGCGAGCCTTTGCCTCATGTTTCCTGATCTGTAAACTTCTCCAGTTCCTTCAGCGTTCCTCCGGCTGCTCCACAGACTAATAATTTTTGTCACCAGGTCACCGCATTTGCTTGAAGAGGCTCCTCTTCCTCCCCGTCTTTGTATCTTAGCACTAACACTAGGCTGAGACTTTCTTCGGAGTGAAAGTATGTTCCGGCAAGAGTGTTCTCTGAGTCTTGTTGATGCACGCCTCGATGTTTTAGCGGCCCGTCATGTGAAAATGTATATGTGTGCCAACATGAAAATTAAATATGACCCAAAAACTCAGCAGCTCTTCACCGCATGGCTCCGCTGTGCATCTGGAACAGCTGGAACACTGGCGCTCTGTGTGCACCCAAATCTCAGAGAAACCACGCACACTGAAGCTCTGATTCACCATTCAGGGTCTCAGCACACACACACACACACACACACACACACAACATAAATAAAGCTGAGGGCTTTAAAATAACTGGAGACACTAAAAAGTTGGTGAAGCACCATGACAACACACACACACACAAACACAGACACACACAGAGACAGTTACAGTAAATCTGCATTAAGCACAATAACGTTAACGCAGGTACACAGGTGTGTAGCGACATGATGATCGGAGCTAAGAGTTAATTAATGATATTTAATGCAATTGAAATGGATTTGTTTTGCAAAAAGCAGCGAGTCAATGCAGGAATTCCCATCGTTACCCAGAATGCATCGTGTTCTGATGTTCTGATGTAATTTCCGTTTTAAAACAGCTGAGTAAAGCAAAGCCAGGAGAAGCACATGTTTTCGCTCTGCCCGGGTTCCTCGGTCCGTTCCTGACCTGTGTGCGTTTCATTTGTTTTCTTTCTGAGAAAGCTGAACCATCTGAGTTTTTGTTATTCGAAAGTGAATAAGTGTCATTTTTAAACCTCTGATCCCTTCAGAACCCGTGCCAGTGCTGCGGGTCAGACAAACAGAACTCCGGGCCAGAACAAACCCATGGAGGATTGTCTCAGGTTCTCAGGGTCTGATTGGGAAGCGTGTGCAGATATGCAGCAGGTTTATTCACCTGGTTTATCTTCATCAACATGTCCGAGATGTTAAACACCCCGAACACAAACACACCCTCTCATTACATTACATTCGACACAAAAGCCCTTTCTAGAGAATACAGAACCTCTTTATTGAGTATAAAATCCAAATCATACATGGACAAGGTAATAAAATAAATCCAAAAATATATACAGTATATATATGTACATCTTCAGTGCAGTCCAGCCTGAGTGATGAGTCTATTGAGCAGAAAGTGTGCTGTGGATTTGTGTGAGTCGATGAAGGACCAGCACCTGAACATCACAAGTACACAAAAGCAGTACACTTCCTGTCCAGGTGATGGCGCTGTACGGCAGAGATAAAAATAAAAAAAAACACCCTGCAAGAAGAGGCTGTTTTTCCTGGATGACATTTGTAATAATATTTGACATTTGTTCGAGGAGGAGTGAGTGTACAAAGCTGTCAGACCGCTTCAAATAATAATAATAATAATAATAATAATAAAAGATCTGATTTCTTCTTTGAGATCCAGAACAAGAAGAGCAGAACTAATGAACAACAGTCCCAATAAATAATCCACTGAAATGTTGTGAGTTTAAAATATCAGGAGGTGTGTGTGTGTGCGTGTGTGTGTGTGTGTGTGTGTGTGTGTACACCTGATGCTTAACCTGGTTGAGTGTTACTGAAGCACCGTTTCTCCTGACATCCGAGTAACAGATATTCAGAAATCATATCTGGATGTAAAATCTACAACAGACTGAAACGCTTTATAGAAATGTCGCACGTGGCCTCGACCACACAGGAACGCACACGTTCACTATTCAGAGCATCAATATGATGACGTGCAGTCATGAGGCGTCCTGCGTACAGACTGTTTTAACATCAGCACCGTTTCTGGAGGAGGAAGTTACGTGTAAATCATAGCAGGTTCTCCTGATTATGTACAGAACTTACTGTCAATACTCTATAAATACTAGAAGATGTGTGTGTGTGTGTGTGTGTGTGTGATTCGACTCTACAATAGCAGCTCACTTAAACCAGTACATGAAGTTGGAGTTGAGTGACGGGAAGCACATGTTGTCCCTACACGATCCTCCGTAGCTTGGGGGACACGCCGAACACGGGACGCCCACTTTGTAGGGCGCCTCACCTATCCAGTTCCCCCTGAAAAATAATCATAGTGATAATATGGACAAGGTAATAAAATAAATCCAAAAATATATACAGTATATATATGTACATCTTCAGTGCAGTCCAGCCTGAGTGATGAGTCTATAATTACATCACATATGTATTTGTTCTCCTGATGCAGGAACCATTTAGCCATGGAGACACCAGATGGCGCTATTGTGTGAGTTTTACACCAGACGGTACTCACTTTGGGGAATAATCACAGACCAGGTAGGTCGCTTGCCTCCACACTGATCCCCACACCACCATGTTGTAACACACCTGAACCGCACAGCCCACGCGGTTCGTCGTCCCCCAGACCATCTGTGCAACAAAAAAACAACAACAAGAGAGAGAGAGAGAGAGAGAGAGAGGGAGAGAGAGAGAGAGATTCTTCTTTAAATTAACCTGGTCCAGTTAAAGACGAGGAGATACGTACAGAAGTGAGCTAGTAAAATACTGTAGGGCACAAGTACGGGAGTATGGTAGTAACCTAGTATACTAGTTTGATTCTATTTTGAAAGTTGACATTTCTAAGTTTGAAATATAAGTGTGTAATTATCGCAAGTATGTAAGTTGTTCTGTTTGAAAGCTTAAGCTCGTTCCTGGGCCTTTTATACATTCACTTGTATTTGTCTGAGAGCATGGCTCTCTACACAAACTCTCACCCGAGTGTGACTTGTTCCACTCACCTGTGTGTAATGTGTGCACATGGGTCCGAGACAGCGCATGGGGCAGGTGGGACTGCAGTGATGAGGGTACGGGAACACGTAATCCTTCACCTCGTCGAACCAGGGTTTCACCAGCTGCAGTATTGAGCGGTAACTGGCAA